>NW_015599675.1:0-420 GCF_001515605.1 Sinocyclocheilus anshuiensis | reverse complement strand
CACTGCCTTGTAAATGAACCCTAATTAATGTCATTAACATATAAATAGCACCAGTCAACGTCAAAATCCTTTACTTTAGGTAAAGTACAAGCTGCAAGAATAGCTTAGATTTCCAAAACCCAGCTGCACTCGAATAAGCAAAAGTGTGTACATCTGCTTCCATGTTTAAGGCCGTTTTTAAAAATATAAATTTTAGTGTACACTCTAAGATCAAATTTGTGCATTTCCACACTTTATAAATAAGGCCCTGTATATCAACTTGAGACCACTGAAGTCTTGTCTTGCATGTTTACTACATATGTTTTCAGATTATGAGATGGATGTAAGTAATACCACAGCTTTATCATGGACAAACAACACTTTTCTTGCAGGAATATAGAATGCTACACTAACTTTAAAGGAATAATTTAGGAATACCAC
>NW_015599674.1:0-419 GCF_001515605.1 Sinocyclocheilus anshuiensis | reverse complement strand
ATATATATGTGTGTGTGTGTGTGTATATATATATACTGTATATATGTGACAATTTTTGTATATTTGAATATATATAAATATAGAAAAATATATTTTTATCTACATAATATATACACACATTCATATATATATATATATATATATATATAATTCATTGTTCATTGTTGCTGATATTCAAAATATTAAGAACGCATATTTTCTATATTGTTTTTTCACTAAATAAACACAAGGAAGAGTAAACACAAGGAAGAGTTATGTTTCATTGATTACACTTTTCTGTTATGTATGAAATCAATCAAATTTACAAACTCTAGTTGTACTGAATTTTAAATTAGAGATGTTTTAAGTACTGTATTTACACAAGAAGTCTTGCAAGAAGTCCCAAAACATGAAAGGACCATGAAACTAATTTTAATCTT
>NW_015599673.1:0-420 GCF_001515605.1 Sinocyclocheilus anshuiensis | reverse complement strand
CATCATGGCAATTGTCATTAGCAATTTGGCAGAGGTAAGTTAAAACTGATTGACCCATTTCTTTGAACGCTTTGGTTTTTCGAGTGAGTCTTATGTTAAAGAGATTTTAGTATACTTGTGTGTTAAGAACAGATGTTTTTTCTTGAGCTTTTTTCAACATTTACATTCTGCATTACATGAACAACAATAGAAGTTGTAAAACTTTTTTTTTTTTTTCATTTCCTGTCATTTAGAACTTCTCTGGTACAACTCCAGAGACTATTGGGGCAAAGAACTACCAAGCAGGTAAATTGTGCTTCTAAATCACTTGTCATCTTACTTGAAATATTTTCCTCTGCCTCTGTTAAGCGACTGGATGACACATTGGTTCTGTTTTTTCAGGCTACTCCATGTTTGGTGCTGGACTCACTGTTGGCTTTT
>NW_015599672.1:0-420 GCF_001515605.1 Sinocyclocheilus anshuiensis | reverse complement strand
TGTACATGTGTGTTATGTACAAATGCAAGGAAATGTAAATAAGAACTATAATGTGTTAAATAAATAAATGTATAAATAGTGTTGTGTATTACATTTTTATTGTAACGTTAACTGTTCATGAGATGGATTGCCTGAGTGAAGAAACTGTTCTTATGCCTGGTTGTTCTGGTACTCAGTGCTCTGTAGCCAGTTTCAAAGAGGAAATGGCCTGGGTGTGGGGGGTCCAGAATGATTTTGCCAGCCCCTTTTACTCTTTTACCCTTTACTCTTGGAGAGTGGGGAGGGTTGTACAATTGATTCACTCAACAGTCCGTTCTATCCGTTGTAGTCTTCTGAGGTAAGTTTTGGTAGCTGAAATGAACCAGACAGTTATACAAGTGCAGAGGACGGATTCAATGACTGCAGAGTAGAACTGTATCA
>NW_015599671.1:0-419 GCF_001515605.1 Sinocyclocheilus anshuiensis | reverse complement strand
GCAAACATACTTGGCAATAAAGCTCTTTCTGATTCTGATTCTCTGATTCTGATCTACAACCAATTATTTTATGCTATTTAGCTGTTTATGTTTTTTGAATACTTTAAATAGCTAAAAATATAGCAAAATAGCTAAAAATACTGCAGATATAGAAATAAAGAACATTAAGAAGTTTGTCACATGTTTATGTTTCCATGCCCTTATTTGCGTCTGCTGTAAACGTCTGTTCCCCCTGCTATGTGTGCGTCTTGCCTCTATGTCTCTTAATTTGGATGAATAAAGATGGTTCTATGTTGAAGTACTCCGACGCCTCCTCGATTAATTGCATCCAAAATAAGTTTTTTTTTAAATACTATATGTATGTGTACTGTGTTTATTTATTTTGTATATATAAATACACACACATACAGTATATATTT
>NW_015599670.1:0-420 GCF_001515605.1 Sinocyclocheilus anshuiensis | reverse complement strand
ATCCACACCACTCCAGTCTATCAGTTAATGTCTTGTGAAGCAAAAGTCTGCGTGTTTTTAAGCATTTTTTACTTAAAACCATTGCTTCCGGCTAAAATAGGAGTCCTCTATCCATAATACTGCTTTCTCCAGTAAAAAAGTAATCTGGTCTGAATCAGGAGTGAAATCTGCACAGATCAAGCACCGTTAACAACAAAAAAAAACAGGTGTAAACCAATATGTGTGTGGATTTTGATGCGAGAGGACAACAGGAGATGGACTTTTTCACTGGACGAATTGTTATTATGGATTATGGTATTTTGGCCAGAAGCGACAGATTAAAGTTAAAACGTCTTGATGGATTTGATTCTCGTAAACATGCAGTTTTTCGCTTGACAAGACATTAACTGATGCACTGGAGTGGTGTGGATTATTGTGATG
>NW_015599669.1:0-419 GCF_001515605.1 Sinocyclocheilus anshuiensis | reverse complement strand
TGTGTGTGTGTGTGTGTGTGTGTTGAGCGCCCTCTGGTGCTCAGATGCAGGTCTGGACATCACCGCGGTCTCTGTGACGTCCGAGAGTTTAGTGGCCTCCTGAAGCAGGAGGATGGTGGACTGGGTCACCTGCTGGTGCTGCACATCCTCTGGAGCTCATGTTCCCTCATCGGTTTACTGAAACAGAGAGGAACAGGTACACTATTACACTCTGAAGCCATCCAAATATGGAATAAATGTAAACATCCTTGGGCGTTCACACAACCAGGGTTCCGTAAGACGTTTCAGTGTTTCTGAAAGAAGTCTCTTCTGCTCACCACAGCTGCATTTATTTGATCCAAAATACAGTAAGAACAGTGAAATATTATTACAGCTTAAAACAGCTGTTTTCTATGTAAATATCTGTTAAACTGTAATGT
>NW_015599668.1:0-420 GCF_001515605.1 Sinocyclocheilus anshuiensis | reverse complement strand
TTCCCTGTTATTTCTATTTTTTCACCAATATTCACCCTTTTCTAATTTAAAAAAATCTCATGGCAAATTCCTATTCATCAACAAATACACTGTTACAATTATTATTTTTATTAAAATATTCATTAATATTGCATTTTCAATAATTACTATTTGGTTATCATTGCTATCAATCAAAACAATAAATAATAAACAAATAAACAATACATAATTTAATTAATAATTAATTTAGACAATGAATAAAATAAAATACATTAAAAAGGTAAAAATAAAATAAAATACATAATAAAATAAAATACATATTAAATTACCTTTTTTAATAGAATAGATTAAAGACAGATTCAGATAAGGAATGTTGTGACAGCAACATGAAAACCATTGATAAAAATACTTTTCATGCTAATTTTTAAGTAAATTTTTTTT
>NW_015599667.1:0-417 GCF_001515605.1 Sinocyclocheilus anshuiensis | reverse complement strand
GGTGAGTAATTAATGACAGAATTTCCATTTTTGGGTGAACTATCCTTGTAATGACAGCTGAAAATTCAGCTTTGCCATCATGGGAATAAATGACATTATAAAATATATTAAATAGAAAACTGTTGTTATTTTTTTGTAGTAGTAGTTCACAATATTACTCTTTTACTGTATCTTGGATCAAATAAATTTAGATTTGACAAGCACATGACTTCAAAAAAATAAATAAATACATATATATATATATATATATATATATATATATAAATGACTTTACATTATCCTTTACATATTGCATACTGTAATATACACAGTATACAGTATGCTAGCATCACTCTATTTGTATCTCTTTCTTTCCTCCTTATTTTCTCTTCACATATAATTTAGTCAACAAGGTCTGGATGAGATGTGCTCATTTCA
>NW_015599666.1:0-419 GCF_001515605.1 Sinocyclocheilus anshuiensis | reverse complement strand
CTTCCATCTTTAAGTGCAACTCAGTTCAGCCTAACAATTTTATTTCATTTTCATTTGAGGTTATTTGCATTTTATGGACATTACGAGTAAGAGATAAAGGGTTTCTGGCACTTTTTCATTTTTCCAACACTGGCACTTTATTTTTGCCTGTTTGTGTTTCTGAATAATTGTTTAAGTAGCGATGAAATTATGGGATGTTGTTATATGCTAATTATGTTTGTTTTGTAGAAGAACTCTTTTTGTTTCTGTCTCCGTTTTTCTACTGTATTGTGAATTACTCATCATTGGACTAAGGGATAACTTCATCAAAACATTCTGCTCATTGTGGGACAAATCTAGATCAAAGAGTTGCAACGCACGCTATGTTTTAAGGAAACTTATGCTGCGTTCAAGTCCTCCTGGGACGTTCGTACTTACGA
>NW_015599665.1:0-419 GCF_001515605.1 Sinocyclocheilus anshuiensis | reverse complement strand
GTCCCGTCGACTCGCCTCTTCCTCGGCCTCGTTCAGCTGCCACTTCAAAGAACGGATGCGCTGAGTCAACTAAACACACACACACACACACACACCAACTTCAGATGCTTTACATACACACATTTCCATCATGGAATAAAAATTTTTTAAAAGATAACGAGATAACGATAACGATAACTTTGATTCTTGTATTTCTTCTATTTTTGTATTTTCATGCCAGAAAATATAAACTATATAAACACAGAACTGCAAGAAATAAATTGAATTCTGAGTTTATCTCTCACTTTTTTTTTTCTTACACCACAGAATAAAACACAAAAAGGCCATTGTGCCACTTTTTTAATAATAAATATGTATTTATATATGTATTTTAGAAGAATTATAAATATTTGTGTTAATGAACCATATTATTTTATTAA
>NW_015599664.1:0-419 GCF_001515605.1 Sinocyclocheilus anshuiensis | reverse complement strand
GATGGAGGGGAATCAAAGTCTTGAGTCAAGTGCTGCCACTCCAGTAGCTCTGGTCATTTTTCTTTGTCAGATTGGTAGACTCCTAACAAGAATGTGGATGCTTTGGGTATTTCTCTGCTGCTGAGTTATGTAAATGCCTCTCGCTTATTCTCCGGTGGGATCGGCGTGATCATTAGATTAGGGGATAAGGAGGAACAAACGGAAAGGAACTCTTGCCTTCAGTGAAAGACAGGTCTTGTAATGCATGCAAAATTAGTTTTCTTCAAAGCACGCATTTCACACTAACCTAAAACATGGCACATATTGGTCTGTAAAGATGTGTGAGGCTTAAGCTTCACTTCTGTTTTGCAAGTCAGTGCTTTTGTTGTGTGAATCTGGTAGGTAATGCTTTTGTAAGCTTATTTGTGGTTGGCATGATT
>NW_015599663.1:0-419 GCF_001515605.1 Sinocyclocheilus anshuiensis | reverse complement strand
TGCGCGTTAAATATCGCATGCGATTAATCGTGCAGCCCTAGTAGTGTATCTATTCTCTATTCTCAGACTATTGAGATGGGCTTGACCTTTGTGCTCCATCCCTTTTTATCTCTGGCACTCAAGCAATCAGCCAGAACATTAGCATCTACATCTGCTTCACCTTCATGAGAATCTTTATTGCAATCTTGCACAAAGGTTCATCTGATTAACTTTTCCTGTCTTCAGGGGGATGGCAAGCGAGCCATGATCATCACTGGGCCCATCATGGGTGGCAAGAGCTCTTACATCCGACTGGTTGCCCTAGTGACCATCATGGCACAGCTGGGATCCTTTGTTCCTGCCAGAGAGGCGTCAGTGGGCATTGTAGACGACATATATGTCAGGTAACTTCCACCTGCCAAACACCACCACCACCTTCT
>NW_015599662.1:0-419 GCF_001515605.1 Sinocyclocheilus anshuiensis | reverse complement strand
GTAATATGCATGCTAATAAGCAACTAGTTAATAGTGAGAATTGGGCCTTAAAGTGTTACCATATACGTGTTTGTGTGTGTGTGCGTGTGTGCGCGTGTGTGCATGTGCGTGCACGCGCGCGCATTATTTCATTAAAATCAGACCGGAAAGAATTATTTTTTATTTATTATAAGAACATTACATTTACAAAACTAATATTTATGTTGTTTTTTTCTTTGCTTTCAAACATTAAACGGAGATTTTATTTTTATAAATATTTTAATATAAATTTAGTCATGCGTGTGTATTGTTTTAGTGTTTATAGTATTTGTTTAATAATTACTTGATAAATAGACAATTATATAGATTATATAGATTCTAATAATAACAATAAATGAATAATAAATACTATATAAATATATTTTATAAATATTTTTATA
>NW_015599661.1:0-419 GCF_001515605.1 Sinocyclocheilus anshuiensis | reverse complement strand
GAATAACATTAAAAGGCACAGATGCAATAATCCATTATAGCAGAGGACAAAGTTGTTATTAAAGAGGTTGTTTAGACATCTGTTGGGTTTTCTGTCATTGTAGTTCATCTTTCCCTATTTAAGTGCTTGGCTGTGTATATTATTGACGCTCTGCTAGAATGCAAATAAAGTCTTACAGGCAAATTTAAACAATTCAACACTTTTTTTTTTATGACATGTTCCAGTATTTTTCATTCAGATGTATATTGCTATAAAAAAATCCATTATTGTCATCTTTACAGCGACCATCCATTGTGTAAATGCTTCCTTGGAAGCAAAGTCTTCAATGTGAAAGTCCTTGGGCAGGGCAGGGCTGTGAGTGTTTTTAAAGCACAACACTCACAGATGAACAATTTACTGAGAATTATTACAAAGCGAGA
>NW_015599660.1:0-419 GCF_001515605.1 Sinocyclocheilus anshuiensis | reverse complement strand
TGTGGCAGCCCTTGCTGCACTACCAGATGCATCAGAAACACTACGTTCACTGGTTCATACATGGACAAAATCTGAAGTTTGGCTTCAGCCGCAGCAATAGCAGTTTGGAGCTCTAAATTTTCCTTCTTTGCTTTGAGCTCAGCCTCCTGCCTCTCAAGCTCTTGTTTCTGTTTCAAAGCATTAGCTCGCATCAACAACTCTGCCTTTTCAGCTTCAATTCTCAGCCTAGAAGAAGCAGTAGATGACATTCAAGGCCACTTGACTAGTAGATTTTTTCGGAAAGAGGGGAAGTTGTGAAGAAGAAATAACCATTGAGGCACTGTCAGTACATTCAACCTCTGCATCACATTGCTCTGCCTCTTTGGATTGGAGTTTTTCAATCCAGTCTTTGACCTTGTCTACAAAGTGCTTAACTGCTT
>NW_015599659.1:0-418 GCF_001515605.1 Sinocyclocheilus anshuiensis | reverse complement strand
GGTGAAGTACAAGCTGGACCACATGCGCAGACGCATTGAGACGGACGAACGGGACTCGACTAACAGAGCATCCTTCCGCTGCCCCTGCTGCATGAACACATTCACTGACCTTGAGGCCAACCAGCTGTTTGACCCCATGACTGGTGAGTATGAAAGTGGAAGATGATTGTTTTAAACTGTTTGTTTGAATGCTATAAACACATGATCAAATAAGCTCACCTTCAGGGATGTTTTATTAAAAGACATCATTGGCATTAGGGTTAGGCGTTATTACGGTACATACATGCAGCAGTAGAAATGAATCTGCTGTTAGAGTTTCTCCTATACCGTGTGATTATTAGTGGGCAGAACTGTGGTTTTATTTGCACATATACGAAATTAAAGGGGTCATATGATGCGATTTCAATTTTTCCTTTCT
>NW_015599658.1:0-419 GCF_001515605.1 Sinocyclocheilus anshuiensis | reverse complement strand
TGTCAAGATCGTCCATATGCTTATAATAATTAAAATCAGTCAATACCCTTGCTTGTACCATATTTGAAAATAAAACATCTACGTTCTGCTCTAGGTTGTGTTCAACTTTCTTCTTCCTGCTTATATACACAGCCAATTTGGCTTGACCTAATATAAAATTCAGCAATTGACACAACAGTCTTCTTTTCCTTACATATTTAAAACCAAGAATAAACACTTCCAGAGAAAACGTTTCACTACAACGTGTGAAAACATTTCTTAGCACCAGAAACAAAAACTCCAATCTAGCACATTTCACAAAAGCATGAAAAATGGTTTCCCTCTCATTGCAAAAAGGGCATTCAGCACCAATATCTGGGTTCAAAACTGAAATAAAAGAATTGACTGCAATCGCACCATGAAGAATCCTCCACTGCAAG
>NW_015599657.1:0-419 GCF_001515605.1 Sinocyclocheilus anshuiensis | reverse complement strand
ATATATATATCAATTAGTGACAGAATAAAATTAATTGTTTTTGGTCAATTTTGACAGCTGTTTGGGGGATTATTTTATGAGGCCAAACTCTTTCTACTTTGCTGTAGGCCTATACTGAAAGGCTGAATACGTTAAAGCCTACCTAATCACTGTAGCCTGACGGATGAACAAATAAAATTAAAACCTTATGAATAAATAGGATATCTTGTAAGATACTGCATGATCCAAATATAGTATTATTTGATACATTTTTAAAGTTTTCATTACATTTTGGCCATGAAATCCACGCTGAATCCACCCTTCTGATGGGATCAGTTTAATCCAGATTTTTTGGATCAAAGTGATCCAAATCCTACAAAAAAGTTCTAAAAAAAACCCAAACTAAAGGTTTGATCCGGATCAAAACCAAGATTGGATTA
>NW_015599656.1:0-419 GCF_001515605.1 Sinocyclocheilus anshuiensis | reverse complement strand
GTTCAAAGCCATCTCAGCATAGGCCAACCGTTTGTCCCTCCAGCTCTGTTGGAAATACATGGTGATGGTGTAGTCCTGCAAAGAGCACAGAAAATCAGAGGGATGAAAGTCTTTATTATTTACAGTTATTTCCAAAACAAACTGTCCTTTAATTCTTCAAATGGCATATAGCTTTAGTTGGCAAAAATAACACTTTTGATGTTTTTGATTTTTTGTTCCCTTGTGTTTGCTCTGGTTTGACAGAACTGTAACATGGAGGAGGGCAAACTCACTATAAAACATTTCTATTCAACGAGAAGGTAATGAAAACATTATGAAATGGATTAAGATGTGTACCAACGTGATATTGATTAAATGAGCAACAAACATATACAGCGTTGACGGGATTAGGTTCATTTGAGCAGTGACTTTTGGATGTA
>NW_015599655.1:0-419 GCF_001515605.1 Sinocyclocheilus anshuiensis | reverse complement strand
CATTCCTGCAGTAAATTGCTGGTGGGGAATAAAGACGAAGCAAGAAACGTCAGTCAGACTTTAGAGTTAGAGATGAACAATAAATCAAACTAAGTCCTGTGCTATTCTAGAATTTATAAGCATGTGATATATAATCATCTTTCAGTGCTGTCATACCAGAACTGTCTGTTTTGGGAAGTTTTTTTGTTGTTGTTGGTTAAACAGGGGCTATGTTATTTAGCCTATTGTTGGTTGTTAGAAATCTATAATATTGTATCAGACACAATATGATTAAGTAAGTTTATACCAACAACATTTATCTATAAGCAGAATATCAGTATATTAAAATGATTTCTGAAGGATCTTGTGACACTGAAGACTGAGTTATTGCTCAGAAACAGTTTACAATCACACGAATAAATCACTTAAATTTTTATTTA
>NW_015599654.1:0-419 GCF_001515605.1 Sinocyclocheilus anshuiensis | reverse complement strand
TTTTTTTTTTACAGTGTCCCTTTAAATTTGTGCACCATAAATTGCATTCAGACACAAAGCACTATTTCAACCATTGTTATTATTCAATCACACCAATCAAAATAAATCTCTCCCACACTTGTATTTCAAACAAAACATGATGAAAGTACAGTGAAGGATGATTCTGCATGACAATCTGTGCAAGAGACAATGCTCAACAGGGTCAGTCTCGTTACACACAGACACACATGCACACAGCACTGCAGAGACACTGCACCATCATCATGACTTACAAATGTGCATGTGTAAAGACTGCCAGTCTACCTCGCTCATGTACGTACCATGCCTGTCATGGTTCATAGATGCATCGGCCCCTTCTGGTCGATCTGTGTACTTGTACTACTGTTGATTGATTATTAGGTTCAGCTGTGGCTCGTCAG
>NW_015599653.1:0-419 GCF_001515605.1 Sinocyclocheilus anshuiensis | reverse complement strand
TGTGTGTGTGTGTGTGTGTGTGTTTACCATATACAGTTTTATAGTGTAAAATAAAATAAAAACTGGTTGCCAAAACTTTACCGTAAAAAATATGGTAGCAACATTATAGGTTTTACAGACTTCACTTAAAATCACAGTAAAAAACTGTAATTAATTTATTGATATAATCTTAAAATACCAACATATTGAAGTACTAAAGTCTGTTTTGTACCATTGTAATACACTTACAACCACCAAAAACAGGTGGTGATGATAAGGTCATATGACGAATCATCTCGCTCATCACAAGCAGCTCTTCCACAAGCTAAGGATGGAAATACTAGCATATATAGAATGTGCACAGTGTCATTCACACAAGCACTAAACACCATCACGGTAACACACGATACTGAAATAATGCAATAAACATTCATTTAACA
>NW_015599652.1:0-419 GCF_001515605.1 Sinocyclocheilus anshuiensis | reverse complement strand
TTCTTTTTCTGTGGAAATTGAGAATGTTGGCAGGTCAGGGGGTTTTGTGCTGCAGAAATCATTAGCAGAGAGATACTAACATAGCGGCTGAACTCGGGTCAACGCTCCACGCTAATGAAAGTCTCTCCAGCAGCAGCTTTTCATCTGGAGGAAAACTCAAATCAGAGCGCTGCTTACATTCACAGCACTGGTATTCTGGGAAAAGGCTGAATACTGCGGGTGACCCACAATCCCAAAATCCAGAAAATGTTTGGAATGCATATCTACCTATCTGTCTGTCTGTTTGTCTGCCTATCCATCCATCCATCCATCGTTATATCAGAATATCTATTATTCTATATTTCTATCTATATTCAGATCAAACACACATGTGTGAGACTGCAGGAGAAAATTTAAACATTTGGTGAGTAATGAATCAG
>NW_015599651.1:0-419 GCF_001515605.1 Sinocyclocheilus anshuiensis | reverse complement strand
GTGTCTGTGTCTGTGTCTGTGTCTGTGTCTGTGTGTGTGTGTGTGGTTTCGTGAAGTAGTTAATGAGTTTGTTTACGTAATGAAGTTGCTGTAATCATATTGTGTTGTCACCATTAGTTAAACAAACACGTATTGAGACATCTTATACGAATGTAACGTTAGTTATTAAAATATCACGTATTTATCAGTATCATAACACGTTAGATCAGTATTAAGCAGTTTGTAGTGTCTTACAGTCTTATGTATACTTGCGCAGGCTGAAAGGGTTTGACACTTCAAATTAGATAAAGTGCCATTTATTGTAATAGCACAAGCAGACTTCTGAAGCAGGGTATTTCACAAATAAGGTTGGTTAAGTTTCAAATGATAAAACAGTATATACATACAGGTGCATCTCAATAAATTAGAATGTCGTGGAA
>NW_015599650.1:0-405 GCF_001515605.1 Sinocyclocheilus anshuiensis | reverse complement strand
GCCAGCGTGTCCATCACTCACGCGCAGGCTGCAATTACCCTGACAACAGCGCTGTTTGCTTAATGGCAGGCCTGCGCACCGCATTTCCGCTAGCAGACGGCAAAACAACGAGCCCTGACCGTAAAATCAAATCTGCATTCGTCTCCTCGGTTTGGAAAAACAAGACGCTCTGAGAAGTTGCAAATTCGCAGCACTATTTTTAAGATCTAATCACACCGCAGTGCAGAGAAGCTGAAATCAGAGAAAATCAACATGCTGGTGATAAATAGAAATCCTGTCCCAGAACTGAGCGTTTGAAGGTTTTCTCAGTGTCTTGCATCACATCGGGCGTCTGGCACTAGTGCTGTCTCACGGCTCATTATGCAGCTGTGTGTGTGTGTGTGTGTGTGTGTGTGTGTGTGTGTG
>NW_015599649.1:0-419 GCF_001515605.1 Sinocyclocheilus anshuiensis | reverse complement strand
TGTGTTTTTGATTAAATAAATGCAGCCTTGGTGAGCATAAAAGACAACTCTTAGGATAGATTGTAATATAGATCTTTATTAATGTAAATAGAATGTGCATAGGTTTGGTCTTGGAGGACTAGATCTGCTGCTGCTGCAGAGCAACTTGCTTCTTCTAAATGCTCAGATCATAAACTTAAAAGTAATAAACATGCTGCTGCTAGAGGGAGGAAGATCCACATAGCAGATCTAGGCAGGTGGTGCTGGGGAGGCGGTGGGCTAATATGAAGACATGCATAGCACACAGACAGAGCATTCATTGAATACGTCCTGATTACATAGGTAAACAGTAATGAGAGTATGTGAATCCAATTGGCTGGGAACACTGAATTGAACAAACCAATTAGAACGTGAATAGAGATTCATGGCTGAACTATTCA
>NW_015599648.1:0-419 GCF_001515605.1 Sinocyclocheilus anshuiensis | reverse complement strand
CTCTTGTCATTTAAGAGGACGTTCCTGCTGATGAACAACACACAATGAATCAACACGCGTACATTTATTTGCCAGACTGTTTCATCCTTCACAATTTAAGCATGAGGAGCATACTACCCCACACTAGTGATCCAATGTTATATTATGATATTAATCCAAATATCATTCTTTAATTAAAAAAAAAAAACACCAACGTGAACTTTTCACTCTGCCTTGCTTTCATAATTTATTTTTGCTACTTTTCAAATGCATTATGTGTAGATTTTGTGTAATCCATGTTAATCTAAAACTACGAAAATCAATTATAAAGATATGAATTAGTACATGTTCACAATTACATTAAAATTGTATTTCAAGTTGTATAATGATGACTGATTTAATTTGTCTACTAACAAATTGTCCAAAATGTCCAACAGTAG
>NW_015599647.1:0-419 GCF_001515605.1 Sinocyclocheilus anshuiensis | reverse complement strand
GACTGCGTTTTTATGTCACATTCGCTTTTGTTCATACTATTGGGTAGGTTTAGGTGTAGTGCATATGGTACATTATTTTAAAACGTCACGAAGCATTAGAATTATAGCGCCATTCAGCAGACTTTTCAAGTCAGAACCGGGTGACACATATAAAACCAGCGTCACATAAAATGTACCATATGTATGTTCATCTTTTCCAGGGAAAAAAAACTAAACACTCTTTTAGCACCAATCAGTGGACATTTCACATCGAATATGTCACGAAACATACATGGCGCTATGCATTTTGCGTCTTTCAAAACAATTCCCACAGGTACATTTTCGTAATGAGATCAGGCTCAGTATTACAGTACAACAGTGATAATCCAACACTCAGCACGTTTACATGCACACCAGTAAGCTGATAACTCACAAATATC
>NW_015599646.1:0-419 GCF_001515605.1 Sinocyclocheilus anshuiensis | reverse complement strand
CCGTCTCCAGATCAGCTGAACCGCCTGGGGGTGGAGTCTCCACTCTCCTGAAAGTGCTGCTCGAGACAGCTCGTCGGTTGCCTGATTTAACACACCCGGGATGTGGATGGCACGAAGGGACCTCAGATGCTTCCGACTCCAGAGGAGGAGGTGGTGGGCGAGTTGCGACATGCAACGGGAGCGTAAACCGCCTTGCCGGTTGATATACGCAACAGTCGCAGTGTCCGTGCGGACCAGAACGTCCCTGCCCTGAAGGCGCCCTCTGAGGCAGCTCAGGGCAAGGTGTACTGCTAGCAACTCAAGGCAATTGATATGCCAACGCAGTTGGGAACCCGTCCAAACCCCTGACACTGCGTGCCCGTTGTACGTGCCCCCCCCCCAGCCGGTGGCCGAGGCATCCGTGAATACCACAGCATGCC
>NW_015599645.1:0-419 GCF_001515605.1 Sinocyclocheilus anshuiensis | reverse complement strand
GTTGTTATTTAGCCCTTATAGCTATACAGCTATATAATTGTTGTTCTAAATGGGTTACCATGCATCTAAATCCCAGCTAAGACAAATCATTTAAAACCATAAAACACCATGAAAATTAACACAGATAGATTCAACCTCACTGTTGATGAGTATTTAGGTTGTTACGGTTATTATTGCTTGGGTGGTTGTTTTGATGGTTCGTAGATTGATAAACTGCAGTCCGTTCCAAGATAACGACTTGCAGAATGATTGACAGATGCATTGAAATTTTTTAACACTACTGTCATGACATTGCCTTTTCTTTTTAATTTCCAGCCGAAACGAATGTCCTCTTCTACCTCAACGATGCAATCACACAGCTACTTGAACATAAAGAGGAATACACTCAGTTTGGTGTGGTTCGATATTTTGCAGAATAG
>NW_015599644.1:0-419 GCF_001515605.1 Sinocyclocheilus anshuiensis | reverse complement strand
CCTCAGTGATCTACTGATGAACACACAATGCAAGCTGGAGAAACTGAAGTACAATTAAAGTTGATTTATTTTAAGACGACAGGTCTTAAGTTATATTGTTTATAGCAGTGCACTGGTTTTGCCCTATTGGTCACATTTTGTATGTATTTTTTAATCTAGTTAGTAATTGTTTCATTTCCAGCATTTGATACAATGGACTGATTGTGTGCATGCAGAAATCAGCCTTATCAACAGAGAATAAAGAAGAGACACATTAAATAAATAGTTAAAAAGTGAAAAACTAAACAGTAGCTTCCAGCAAACATAACTAGTGTGATTTGAAACAGACTACTGGAAACTAAATGCTTGCTGTAGCACTTCAATAAGATGATCATCATATATCTGAAGTATGTTCTTTCTCTTTCTGTCTTCAGTCTGTG
>NW_015599643.1:0-419 GCF_001515605.1 Sinocyclocheilus anshuiensis | reverse complement strand
GGTGAGTAAATGATGACAGAATTTTCATTTTAGGGTGAACTATGCCAGTACAAAATTATATTGACTAATGAGTTAATATTATATTATATTAATTTTATATGCAATATAATTAGTTTCTATATTTTATATTTAATATAATTTAATTATTAATTTTAATTAATAATTCTAAAACAGAATTATTACTATCACATTAATAAAAATACAATAAAAGAGTTAGGACACACGTGAAGTCAATAACAAGACAGGAATAATTTTCTATTCTCTTTTAAAAGTAGATAAATTTTACTATGCATAAATATATGTTTTGTTAATTACTGTCTGTCACATACATTTGCCTGCTTGATAATTATTTAAATTATTTGAATAAAAAAAATGTTAAACAGTCTGTCTGTTCCAAACATTGGTAGAATAGGTCTTTG
>NW_015599642.1:0-419 GCF_001515605.1 Sinocyclocheilus anshuiensis | reverse complement strand
TTTCTACCTATTAGATTGTGTTTTATTAACGCCTACACCTACCCCAACCCTAAACCTGCCTCTTACAATAATGCAAAAATAGTTATTGTTGTACAGTGTGAGAAAAATCAAGCTATATTGTACGTTGGTTTGTCAACTGCCGTTAAAAACGCAAGAAGAAGAAAGTCCAGCTAGGAACCTTTGCATTGTGACGATGTTTTCGTCGGAAGGTATTTTCCCGCCCTCTGCTCACATCGTGCTTCCGGCGCTCGCTCACCGCGGAGATGACTTTGAGTCTGGGGAACATTAGCGGGATGCTGCGGCTTCTCCGCGCCGCAGGAGCGCGTTTACCACAAAACACGCAGAAACGTCTGTATGACTTTATATGTGTAGATGATAAACTGTCCGCATGACTCTGTTTGTCGCTGGTTGTGGTTGTG
>NW_015599641.1:0-419 GCF_001515605.1 Sinocyclocheilus anshuiensis | reverse complement strand
TATATATATATATGTATATTCTGGGTTTTTTTTTCAGAATGTTTTTTTAAACCAAATGAAGTCTATTTTAGGACCAACAATTTAGCATTGTGACTTTTTTGACAAACATTTTTATAATTTTGGTAATGCAGTCAGACTAATTATTTTTGCGCTTCTTTTTAAATGCTCCTTTAAAAAGAAATCAAATCAAACAATTTATATATTCATAGCTTTTTCTCAAAATGTTGTCATCTTTTAGCAGTACATCAGCATATAGATGGACTCGAAGTTGAACTTAAAGACACTAATCTACAATTATGATTGAATTGATTTCGTCTGCTTCAAGCAAAAGTATTTTTACCGTTTGATTTTGGGGTGATTTATGTCCTGGACATTTGCCTCTATATGCAATTAATTTAACAGCGAATAGCTCTCAAAAA
>NW_015599640.1:0-419 GCF_001515605.1 Sinocyclocheilus anshuiensis | reverse complement strand
TTCCTCAATTACTTCCTATTGACTATCTGAGCTACCAATTAGTCGACATAGATGTGTAAACATGGGTATAATGTGTTAATGCTTTTATCTGTTGCCCGCCAGAAAGTTTGAACAGTTTGTATTGAGTTGTTCTTACAGTTTAGAATTAGAAATGGTATTTTTGGACTGGGGAGGAAGCTTTCAGTATTATTAGGATATAAAGGTTTCTGCCACTGTCAAGATCTTTGTAAGAAATAGGCTAAATCTCTATACAAATTCATCCTCAAAAAATAAAATAAAAAAATAACAGAATTTCACTTGGTACATTTAATTTAGGGCATTTTATGACATTCAGATATTTGAATGATTTAAAGTCTTGACTTAATTACCCCTAGAAGTCATATTCTTTGCTCTCTGAAGTCTATTGTTTTAAATGAAGG
>NW_015599639.1:0-419 GCF_001515605.1 Sinocyclocheilus anshuiensis | reverse complement strand
CTAGATCTGCTGGATGTAATGAGCCGTAACTGATAAAAAATAACCGTCAATTTTACCCTTCCGGTCAAATATTGCACTACAAACATCAATAAGTTTCAACTTGTCAATGTTGGCAAATGACCATGGTATAAGCGCGATAATCCATGACTAGATGTGCATTAACCAATTTTAATACAATTTGCAGAGGCAACCACCATCCGCTTCACATCAGGCAGTTCTTTAATGCACAGCTAGCTGTGGCTTATCCCTGATTAATATAACTCACAACAGCATAGTTAGTTGATACTTATGATGTACTTACCGATGTGTTTCAATGCTGGCAAGAATTGCCTGGTTAAGATCTTCATCATCTGATGAAAAGTCTGAGAAGGAGGTCATCACTGACAGATAGGCACTGTAATCATCATGGCTTGTTATCT
>NW_015599638.1:0-419 GCF_001515605.1 Sinocyclocheilus anshuiensis | reverse complement strand
ATCCAAAACGACAATCCATCATTAAGATGTTTTAACATTAAACCGTCTTTTTTGTTCAAATTCCTTAATAATGCTTCCTCCAATGAAAAAGGCCATCCCCTGTTGTCCCCTAAATCAAAATCCACCAACATATTCACCAACAACTATTTTGGAATGTTTTTTCTTGTAAACAATGTTTGATAAATGCATATTTTTGCTGGAGAAAGCAATACTGTGGATAGGGTACTCGTGTTTTAGCCTTAAAATAAATGACATCTTGATGGATTTGTTTATTACAAACATGCAGGTGTGTGCTTTACAAGGCATTAAATGATGAACTGGAGTTGTGTGGATTACTTATTATGGATTATTGTATATGTGATAATAATTTAGTATAAGGACCAATTTTCACTATTAACTAGTTGCTTATTAGCATGCAT
>NW_015599637.1:0-419 GCF_001515605.1 Sinocyclocheilus anshuiensis | reverse complement strand
AGGCCCCCGTCAAACCTGGCGGTGAGTGGAAGAGCAAGAGGCCCCAGGACGGGTGACCCGGAGACAGAGGGAACTGCTCTTTGGGGGATGGTGAATGCACCTGTCCCTCCCCCAGAGGAGGCACGGGTGGAGAATTTGGTTTCCAAAAATCTCGACAAGAGAGCAGTTTTCTCTGTCTTTGGGTCCCAAGAGTGCATGAAGAGTTGCGGACGGACCAACACTGGACCACACTCATGCTCCTCTCTTGCTAGCAGGCAGCAGCAGGCGGTTCGAGAGTGTCATCAAAGGCCCTACTCACACACCCTCTGACACACTGTGGAACCAGGTAAGTGTTGCACTGCACACTCAGACCCCTCTTCGGTCCGCCCACAGACCAGGTCCCTGCGTTCCACCTCGCTGCCCCACCGCGGGTACGTCGG
>NW_015599636.1:0-419 GCF_001515605.1 Sinocyclocheilus anshuiensis | reverse complement strand
AGTGTGTGACGGACCGGACTCTGTGGTCGTGTCCTTGTTGTTCATGGTGAAGTTCACACACTCCTCTGGCCTGCAGGAGGCAGTCACACGTTCCAAGGAGGACGAAACTGCAACACTGACAGGAAATAGTTAACACAAATAAAATTAAATAAAATCTAAAAAAATAAAAATGAAAATAAAAAACAACATTTTATCAGCAAATTAACTTGCCATCTTAAATTAACTAAAACCATCGCTGAAATAAAATGTATGAAAACTAGAGACATATAAAAAATAATAAGAATTAAGATTTTTATTTGCACCTTTTCATTGAACTGATGTTTATTTATCAACAAAGTAAAATAAAAAACCTGGTGGTTTTGAAACAGAAATATTATTGTGCAGCACAACTGTTTTCAACATTGATGATAATCAGAAAT
>NW_015599635.1:0-419 GCF_001515605.1 Sinocyclocheilus anshuiensis | reverse complement strand
TTACCATTGTGTACGAAATGTGCTATATAAATAAACTTGCCTTGATGACTCGCCCCAACACGGGAAATTAACAGCGCGCTCCCGGCACCGACGACACACTCACAAATAGCTTTTTAATGTGGTGCGAATGATCCGGTGTTTGGAGCCGGAGCCCTCAGGACTGATGGAATAATATAATCCAAATAAACAGCATTCGTCAGAGTTAAGCCTGTTTGATCACATTAGCTCACTCACAACCAAACACTCCATACTTAATACAGCAAACGCTCAAGGTCTTTCACTGAATGTACGTCGACAATTCAAACACACTGGACGCTCGGATAAAAGAACGAACAAAACTTCACTGAAGCACTGGAAATAAAGCAGGAATATTATATAAATAAAATAAATATTCATAATAAATATCAATAAATGCAAAT
>NW_015599634.1:0-419 GCF_001515605.1 Sinocyclocheilus anshuiensis | reverse complement strand
TTTTTTTAAAGAATATAAAACAATTTTCTTCCATGTTTAACAGTAAATCATAAATACAGAAAATTAAAACATAAAGCATAGAATTTGGGAAAAATTGATTTATAGGGCCCTAAAAATGTAGTTTTTGTTAACATTTTAATAAATTGTTGTAAACTTGTATATGTTTCATGATTTCAGTCATTTAGACATGATGTTTGACTACTACAAATTAATTTAAACTGAATCCAGAAAAATTAAAACAGAAAAAATAAATTTTGGAAAAAAATTAAACGGAAATTGTTTTTTTGTTAAACTTTTAATAAATTGTTTGTACATTGTATTAGTTTCACGATTTCAATAAATTAGACATAATATTTGATTACTAAATTTCATTTAACCATTACAACAGAATCCAGAAAAAAATTAAAACATAAAAAACG
>NW_015599633.1:0-419 GCF_001515605.1 Sinocyclocheilus anshuiensis | reverse complement strand
AATTTCTTTTTACCTGTTGTTGTTGGTCTCCACTGGCTTTGTTTGTTTTGTCCTGTATGGTCTGGTACACCACTGGTGTCACCCTCATGCTCTTTAAAGTCTTCATGTGTATGAATTTCTTCAAAGCAGCAATCAAGTTCATTGATTTCCTCAGCCATGTCATTGAACAGACAATCATGATCTGATTCTGCATCTGTACTGTCTTCCTCATTCTTATCCAGGTGGTCAGTAAGCTTAATTTTTTTTCGGAAATGTGTAAAAACAGTTGACCGCACATTTTTCTGGTTACTGTGCCATACAACTGAGAGCCACTTTCGGTATTTAAGTGTGTCACTTCCAAAAACTTTTTGGGCTACCTCACTCCATATGATGGAATTCCATGGTATCCTTTTCTCTAGATGAATCTCAGACTTTAAAAA
>NW_015599632.1:0-419 GCF_001515605.1 Sinocyclocheilus anshuiensis | reverse complement strand
ATTTTTAGGTGGATAGATAAATGCTATACTGTACTACAAAGTTAGAATTTTGACAAGTGCATTTGTTTGTTTCTCTCATGTGTTTTTCTGTCATCTGTTTTTGATTGCCTCTTTGATATCCTGTAAATATCTCATATTCAGTGCTGCGACTTCTCTCCTCTGCTGTCACTCATATAACTCTCTCTGTCTCTGTCTGTAGTAGCAGGATCAGTGAGCCCGGGTTACTCTTTTCCCGCAGTAACAAAAGGCTCTTTCTCTGATACACAGGGCTAAGTGCTCCATTCAGTCGTCTGTAAAATGTTGGCAAAATGAGGCCCACAGCGTATAAAAGCTTCCCAAATGTCCTTACACTTAAACGCATACACGCCAACTAACCTCTTTCATTGTGCAACCTTTGCACAGCTGTCACACACACATAA
>NW_015599631.1:0-419 GCF_001515605.1 Sinocyclocheilus anshuiensis | reverse complement strand
GCCAGTGAGCCTGGTGGCCACCAGCATAACTTTCTGTCTGTGCCCTTAAACCATTCTACTGGAATTATATCCATCTTCTTACAGCCATCCGTATCGTCTTCGTCCAAAAATTCCACAACACTAAACGAGGAGACCCTGCAAATTTCAATGAGTTATGTGGTGTGTAGCTGAGGCAAAGCCACAAACATTCTCTCAAGAGGCAATAAAATCATTGGTTTAGTGAAGACTTTTACTGGAGCACTGGAAAGCTGACCGGACAATATGGAAAGCAAATGGACTCCCAGAGATGTGGAATCAATAGGGTAGCTGAAAAAAGATGTCCCTGTCTCAAAAAGTTCATACACCACACGTGTTCCTCCAGTTGAATGCACAATGTTCCGCACAATCCCAACTCTTCCCTCAAGTTCAAAACAATTGGT
>NW_015599630.1:0-419 GCF_001515605.1 Sinocyclocheilus anshuiensis | reverse complement strand
CTAGAAATTGAAATCTCTATGTCAAAATGTTAAAAAGTGCATTTGGATTAAAAGGTTATTCAATATGCAGGCATGTCTATAAAGCAGTATAATGCTGCATAATTCTATATGTTGTATTAAGTAGGCATATGTGATGAATGTGAGCTAAGGCCATCATTGTAGTGCTGTCCACTTCATCTTAATATACTGAGTGATTATAAATGATCATATAAAGTCTAGTAAAGGATTCATTCATATAACAAAAATCTAACTAAAACCATTGTAAACCGTTTTACTGATTGCATTGATACAGAGCTGTGGATCTCATGGAATAGAATCATAGATAGATGTATAAAAATGTAGTTTGAAAAGTGACATCTACTGGTCATGAGGAGAACACAACAGTGCAAGTACATAATTATTTATATATAATTATTTAT
>NW_015599629.1:0-419 GCF_001515605.1 Sinocyclocheilus anshuiensis | reverse complement strand
AAGTGTTACTATTTCAACAAATATACACTGCCATTCAAAGGTTTGGGGTCTATAAGATTTTTTGTCTTTTTTTAATGTCTCTTATGCTCATGCAAGGCTGCATGTATAAATACAGTAATATTGTGAAATGTTATTACAATTATTACAGTTTAAAATTAATCCTTAAGAAATCATTCTAATTGGTGCCTAATTGGCGTCTATTTGGTGCTCAATAAATATTTCTTATTAGTGTCAATGTTGAAAATTGTGCTGCTTAATATTTTTTGTGGGAACTGATTTTTGTTTTTATTTTTTTATTTTTAGATTAACATAAAGTTGTAAAGAACATAATTTGTTTGAAATAAAGAACTTTATATAACATTATGAATACCTTATATGTCACTATTTATCAATTTAATGTGTCCTTGCTAAATAAAAGT
>NW_015599628.1:0-419 GCF_001515605.1 Sinocyclocheilus anshuiensis | reverse complement strand
TAGCCTGCAGATTAAGTTGGAGATGGTGAAGCACCAGGCTTACAGACTGAAGCTAGAGGAGAAAGACAAATGTAAGCCTCTCTCTCTCTCTCTCTCTCTCCCTCTCTGTTTCTCTGCTCTACCTTCTCTTTGTGTGTACAGCAAATGTTCTATGCAGTGTGGACGTCTCCCCTGAAACCTCTCTCACTGCTGTAGGAGTAATGGAGTAAAGGATTCTCATGGCTTTAACCCCCTTAATACCTTACTTTAACTATATTTCTAAGTCGTAACAGTAGCTCTGGTAAAAAAAAACATATATATATATATTTTTTTTTTGTTTTTGTTTTTTTCACTAGTGGGTGCAGGAAACTATAGTTTATTTATGTAAGAGAGGGTAGCAAAATAAAGTAAACTGTGACATATTATACCCAAAAATTCTT
>NW_015599627.1:0-419 GCF_001515605.1 Sinocyclocheilus anshuiensis | reverse complement strand
TTAAAACAAGGATGACAAATTCTGAAATTCCTAAAAAAAAAATAGAGTTTTGAAAAACTAATATTATTGTTACTAAGTACATTCTACTGTACAATAGTAATATATTTTTGTCATAATTTCTTCAATTTTCAAACCAAACAGGTTGTAGTTCAAGCCTTTGAGTTTCTGCGTGTATGTGGCATTATTTTTTTTCGAGTGAAATGGTAAAACACTTGTTACGTGACTCTCAGAGCAGCTCTGGAGATGAAGTTCATATGTAGTGTCCTATAGAGTGAGACGGCAGATGCTGAAAATGAACATCACGCATGCTAGAGTATGTGTAGTAGACCAAACTGTGCCACACATTCACTCAAGTATTTCATATTAAATAGCAGTTTTTTTGTGATTTATATTCACTGACAATAGTCTATATTGCCATT
>NW_015599626.1:0-419 GCF_001515605.1 Sinocyclocheilus anshuiensis | reverse complement strand
ATGATCTGTCCCCATTGTGTGGCCGAGGACATGTCCCCAATGAATATACAGTCTCATTGTAATACTCCCAGTTGTCTTTTTCAAAGTCAGGCTAATAACATGTTTATACCCAGCAGGAGCCTTTTCATGTTGTATTTATGAGCTAGCTGCACTTTACATATTCATTCTGCGGCTGTTAAACAATTGCCGTCGGGTTGCCGGGACTCTCCGTCCCTAAAGCTTTTCCAAAGCCACCTACCACTCTGATTCACAGCTGTGGGACCGGACCCTCACATCATTCACGCAGAGCATGAGAACTGGCTGCAAATACGCCATTATATACTTACTCCAATGAATTAAGTGGAATTCGGTTCGTACATACCAGTACATCAACATCTCACCCCACTTCACAACAGCACTCCAGTGGAGAGGCTAAACTT
>NW_015599625.1:0-419 GCF_001515605.1 Sinocyclocheilus anshuiensis | reverse complement strand
TACAAGAAAGTCTTAATTATGATTTCTAGAGGTCTTAAATTTGGGTACAGACCAGAATTGCCATACAGCTTAATGTGACGATTAAACTTCAAAAGTCTATGATTTTATTAAATAAACATGAGCGCTGCACGTTTCAAAGTCCGGTGCTTCTCTGCTTTGTTCTGCCGTTACCGGGGAAACAGTTCCAAAAGCGCCTCCTGCTCGCAGAAAATGAATGTGCATGTTCAATAAGGCTATTGTTGTGAGTAGGGTATTCCTGCAGTACCGGAGGCTGCAGTTTCAGGACCGCATTTCTAGGACCCTTTTTATTATTAATGATTTTATTTTATTTATTTTTTGTATGTATGTATTAGCAGCACATACTATTTTATAGAACTTGCTATTCAATTCTGTATATTATTATTTTTAAGGAATTATGT
>NW_015599624.1:0-419 GCF_001515605.1 Sinocyclocheilus anshuiensis | reverse complement strand
TTTTTTTTTTCAGTATTCCAAAGCATGATTAGAGTCTGATTCTTCAACTAATGAATCTTTTTTTTTTTTTTTGGTGAATCGAATTCAGGTTACTGCTTACAGATATAAGAGACTTGAATCACTGTTGCTGACTAGTTGTTGATATGACAATGTGTACTTAAAAAGTTTTGTCAGTAGAAGGCCTGCTTTATAATAATAATGAATGAAATATTTTAATGAAATCATGTTTTGTTGGTTTAGTATTGTTGTGTAATATATTATGGAAGCCCATTCCCTTCACAGAATTACAAATTTAAAAAGAAAAAATGTAATTGTGACTTTTTATTTCACAATTTGGACTTTTTCCACACAATTCTGAATTTACATCTTACAATTCTGACTTTTATACTGAGAATTGCAAGTTAACATCTCACAATTTT
>NW_015599623.1:0-419 GCF_001515605.1 Sinocyclocheilus anshuiensis | reverse complement strand
GTGCATTGTGACCAGTTGATGGGGAAAATATTCTCTAAATGCATTTAAAAAATCGGAATAATTTGTAATAAAGAATTATTCACAGTATTTTGAAGTGCCCACGATAACAATATCGTGCATGTTAATTATCGTGATATATCGCATTACCGAATACCGGCACATGTCTTGCAACCTTATGCTATTGCAGCCTTATGTTAAACTGCTTTAAATGACTTTTTTCCCCATCAATCTACACTGCATACACCATAATGGCAAAGCAAAAACAGAAAGCCACAATTTTGTAAAAAAAATAAAAAATGAAATAAGTACATTGCATAAGTATTCAGTAATTTGCTGAAGCACCTTTACAGCCTCAAGTATTTTTGGGTATGATACGACAAGCTTTGCACATCAGCATTTGGCAATTATCTGCCATTCTT
>NW_015599622.1:0-419 GCF_001515605.1 Sinocyclocheilus anshuiensis | reverse complement strand
TTTATTATATAAGCTTTTCTGTGAAGCAACAAGAAATGATCAAGCTAACTACTCACCCAGCATTGTTTGCACGGAAAATATTCAAGAAATCTAAGTAACTTATACTTTGGGTTTGGGTTCTGTTCTTTGTAGGATAATTACCATTTATATTGTATGTAAAGTACCATTCAAATGTTAAGGTCTGTAAGATTTTTGATGTTTTTGAAAGAAGTTTCTTATCCTTACCAAAGGCTGATTTTATCTGATCAGAAATACAGTAAAACGGTAATACTATGAAATATTGCAATTTAAAATAACTGTTTTCTATTTTAATTTATTTGAAAATTTGATTTATTCCTGTGATGGCAAAGCTGAATTTTTACCAGCCAGTGTCACACAATCTTTCAGAAATCTTTCTAATATGTCAAGAAACATTTCTT
>NW_015599621.1:0-419 GCF_001515605.1 Sinocyclocheilus anshuiensis | reverse complement strand
CCGTGGACCGATGAACTCGCAGAAATGTCCCGGCACATCTACACCCGACACGGGATAAGCGGCGGGGTTCAGAAGCCGATTTTTCAGGTAAGGACGCGGGAGAAGGTGATAATGCGATGGGAATGTGCACCAAACACACATAGTTCTGTTTGTCTTTATAGGATCCAACGACTTTAAATGTATCCATAATTCACATATTTCTTTCTAGTCTGCCAACAATGACAACATGCCCCCACTTAAAGGGTTTTTACTAATTTGAAATTACTAATTTGAATATTCATAATTCATATGTTTAAAACTTGTCATATGTTGAAGCAGAGATGATCTGTAATACTGCATTGCAAACATTATCTTTGAATTTTGTACACTGCATAGATGTACTTTATACAAATTGTACAGGTGTGTGTGTGTGTGTGTGT
>NW_015599620.1:0-419 GCF_001515605.1 Sinocyclocheilus anshuiensis | reverse complement strand
CTGATGAAAGTGACAATTCAATTTTGGGTGTTGATATGCAGCTTAAAGTCATTCTATATTCTCAGCTCATTCTCAATTTAAGATATCGTCAACATTTGTATTATATATTTGATAAACAATACATTATTTTTGTATCTGACATGCATATCACAAGGGAAAATACACATTTATTTGAGAAGCAGGAGGTCGCACATCATAGATTCATTCACTGAGTCTGCAGTGTATTGTTTATAATCCAAAAAAACGAAAATAACTACTAAAATAGTTGACCATTCATGCATGCTTCCAATCCAATTCCTCAGTTCCAAACATTTCAACATGTGTCCTCTAATTGTACTTGTGTATATTGCAGTCCCTCAACATCATTTACATTTCTAAATGAAAGAAACGGAGCTCCAGAAACTATATGCAGACCAATG
>NW_015599619.1:0-419 GCF_001515605.1 Sinocyclocheilus anshuiensis | reverse complement strand
CATTCGTCAATATATCTGACCAGGTAGATTTCATTATTGACGGCCGCTGGCCACATTGTGTTGTATAATTAAGTTCAACTTCAAAACTTCAAACTCTTTTTCCGTTCGCCCCGCACGCACGGTTCAACAGGAAGCGTTTGAAATGACCGCTTGGCGCTCTTAATTTAAACTGCTGTTTCATTCCTCTCGGTGGGTGTCTATTTTACTGTTAAAGGTCACCCTCATTTGTCCGAGCCAACAAAGGCAGCCCTTAAAGTTGCGGGTGTTTTTTGACAGACAGTGGTCCTCTGTAAGTGATGGCCTTAAGGACAGGCATGGCACTGAGACACTCTCTCTCCACAGCGAGGGAAATAACAGATAACAAATCACACAACCCCACACTTCTCTTCCTGGCATGATTGACGACTTCACAGAGGGCA
>NW_015599618.1:0-419 GCF_001515605.1 Sinocyclocheilus anshuiensis | reverse complement strand
ACGTAACGCCGTTACATGTAACTAGTTACTCCCCAACACTGGCAAAAGGCCACTGAACTGAGCATTAACATAGCGTGCGCACAGAATTTCTCATGCGATTCTGATAATTCAGCAATGAAAAATCAATGCTAATATGTTTTCATATAATAATAAACCATTGATTTATACTACTACTCTTTCCTCCTTAAATGGACTTAACCCCCAAATGTCATTATAAAAGCATTAAGGATCGTTATGCATACTTGTTACAGTAGCCCTATTTGTGCTTTGAAAGTTAACCTGACTAAATAACATCTAGACTCAGCCTTCGCAGACACTGCCATTGGTACAGAGACTTTTGCATCAATACATTTTGACAGCGTGACCATAACATGTTGTTCCCTTTCAGTCGGTCACTCTCGACGTCACGTCGGTGACCG
>NW_015599617.1:0-403 GCF_001515605.1 Sinocyclocheilus anshuiensis | reverse complement strand
TCTGTCTCTCTCTCTCTGTCTCTCCACCTCTATGTGTGTGTGTGTGTGTGTGTGTACAGGTTTGCCTATACTAGTACAAAATATCCTCACTAATCTAGTAAAACCTCTTGAACACTGACTGGTGAGCCGGACCTCACTAATTAAAAAGGCTTATAAATCAGTAAAATCATGTTTCGTTATAAATTACGAAAAATAAGAAAAAATTTAAGAAGAAATGTCTATGCTATAAGTCTAGTGTTTTGCACCGGTTTCTGTGAGGGTTGTGTTTAGGGCTTGGGTTAGGAGACAGAAAATATTATTAACTTCATATAAAAAAAACAATGGAGTTCTATGAGAAGAGCTCAGTACTATAGTCAGATAAACATGTGTGTGTGTGTGTGTGTGTGTGTGTGTGTGTGTGTGT
>NW_015599616.1:0-414 GCF_001515605.1 Sinocyclocheilus anshuiensis | reverse complement strand
TTATTTTGTAGTTGACTGATGGTCACACAGTGACATTTTTGTCCCCGTCATGCCTGTGATTCCCCTGTGAGTTCTGACAGGTGTGTGTCCATATGTGCTCTGTGTGTGTGTGTGTGTGTGTGTGTGTGGACCTCCCTCATGGTATTTATTGGGTCGGGCAGCTGTGGCTTCATACAAGATCTCTATTTAGCGCCTATAACTCATTAGCACACGCTACCAGATATATACCTACACACACACACATATGCTTGCATGACAGTGTGTGTATTGCATATCCAAAAAAATGTCCATTACTTAATGTACTATGTTGGTACTCAAACCATGTTGTTTTAATATGCTCCTACTGACTTTAAAGAAAGGTGCATGATAAAAACACACAGTATTATGAAGCTCAGTGTGCATGAGCTGTGCTGT
>NW_015599615.1:0-419 GCF_001515605.1 Sinocyclocheilus anshuiensis | reverse complement strand
AGTGCTAGCCTTTGAAGAGCTGGTGGCAAAATACACACACACATGGATATTTTTCCCTCCACATAACCAACCAACTGTTCCCTCACTGGCCTTTCCCTGACTCCCACCCCCCCCTACCCGGCGCCGGAAAAGATCACATAGTTTCTTTTTTGGCTTGTTTGGTTTTAAATAATAAATGATACTGTGCCTTATTTTGCCTATCTACATATGATTAAATATGGAGAAAACACAGAAAGGTGCAGCACTTTCAAACGCAGTATAACATTGAGTTTTCGGTCGCCCACACATGCTGTTTGGTGCACGGCTAGGTCAAAAAACAGCATTTGTAATTGGAAACTAAACTCTTAACAATATCAAGCTGTGATTCAAAGAAAGGCCTATGGTGAGAGGGGTTTTACACAGTTTAACATTTTTTCATT
>NW_015599614.1:0-418 GCF_001515605.1 Sinocyclocheilus anshuiensis | reverse complement strand
CGCCTTTGATCTGAAAATCAAGCTTCGATAAATATTAAACAAAGGGCCCTTTACACGTGTGTATTATGATATATGGCATGTCCAACTTTAAGATAAGGAAATTACCAGAGAAAATTATATCAATAAATTTTCTAAGTATAAACGCTGATTATGTTTCGATTTTCATTCAAGATTCTGAGGCTGGTCTTTTATTTTTTCTCAAATGGGTTTGCAGAGAGAGAGAGAGAGAGAGAGAGAGAGAGAGCAAGCAAGCAAGCAGGCGGGAAGCTCAAGCCCTGGAGGTGTACAATTTATGTAATCTACGGCTTGGAAATGAATTGGGTAATTTATTGGAAAACAGAAAGTCAAGAAGATTGGATCAGTATAGTTCAACCAAGGGCTTCTATTCATCAAGATCCAATTAACAACCTAACCATTG
>NW_015599613.1:0-419 GCF_001515605.1 Sinocyclocheilus anshuiensis | reverse complement strand
TCAATTCATATTTCATGTTACAGGCACATTACAATTAACCATGGTCAGGTAATTTCATGGACATTTTATTCCCAAAGTATTCAGAAAACTTTAATTATTAAATCAATAATAAATTAATAAATATTATAAAGCAACTGTAACAACTGGCTTGTTTTGAATGTTTTAATCTGACATAAAACCAGAACAATAACAAGAACATTTAACAAAGCATAACAAAGCTTTTAGCCTTAACAAATACAAAGTCATAGGTACTACTCTACAATGAATGTAGTAATAATGCATGAGTTAAAAAAAATCAGTTGAAACTGTCAAAATGGATGGGTTGCCACATGAATGTTTTACTTATGAGTTACAGGTCCAAATGAAACATCTATATTCATATCACCTCATAACTTGTGGAAGGGGATGAATTAGGAACA
>NW_015599612.1:0-419 GCF_001515605.1 Sinocyclocheilus anshuiensis | reverse complement strand
CACAGTCTTGTGGAAGCCTCATTTTAAAAGACCTGGAAAAGTCATGAAAATTCATCAAATCTGAAAACGCCATGAGCAATGTTATAATGAATATACACTTATCTAGTTATGCCACGAATATTGTATTGGCTAGAAATTGTGAGTAAAAGCCCTTATTCTTATTCCTTATCCAGTAAAACAGGACTGACTGGAAAACGCATGTAAATTAACAATCATCATGGGCATTTTTATAATGAATATACATTTGTAGTTATGTCAAGCTCAATAATATTTTATTGGATAGAAAATGTGTTAAAAATATAAACGCTAAAAATATTAAACATAAACAAATCTTTATCAGGTAGATCAGGAATGACTGGAAAAGTCATAAAAATTATGCAGTTCTTAAAATATCTGGATTTATCATGTATTTCTGCTTT
>NW_015599611.1:0-419 GCF_001515605.1 Sinocyclocheilus anshuiensis | reverse complement strand
TTTTCTTCCTTTTTTTTCAGTCTGTCACCCTTTTTTCTTTCAGTCACTGTGTCTCTCTCTGACTCACTCTTTTGCTCTCATTGTGTCGAGTCCCTCTATCTGCAGCATGGCTAATAGGATTACCATAATGAATATCACAAAAGCCTTTGGCAGTGAGAAGCTTCTAAGACTTAATTAAAGCTGTGGAAACCAAGGTCCTCACATCTCAGGGATTTATCCATAATGTCATAGAGATCCTTAGTAATAATTAAGCCTTTTCTCTTCTCATGTCCTCACCTCCCTGTAGCCCTGCAAGCTGCTTTAGTGATAACCTGGTTTCGGGGTGTAATCTGAACTTTGATAAAGGAAGTTACTTACGGAAGAAGGACGAAGTTTTTAAACACGGCCTTGGCATATCAGCTGGCATTAAAGTGGTCTCA
>NW_015599610.1:0-419 GCF_001515605.1 Sinocyclocheilus anshuiensis | reverse complement strand
TACTAAGCAATATAAATATGTTAGCAACATGTTAGATATGTGGATAAGAGCATGTGAATGAGATGACATATTAGAGAGATGACAGAAATGTCTCTGACAGAAACTGAAAGCTCATTCTGGAGCAGTTCAGGTCTGTGAGGGAAGTGAGCTGACAAAAGATGATTTTCCCAGGACTACACACTGTAGTTCTCACTTTGAGAGCCGGAGCGAACAGACAGAGAGAATGAAATAAATGAACTGACACGGGGAACGACATGACTGAGCAGTTTAGTTTAGAAAGAGACCCAAAGAGCCTGTGGCAGTCTGAAGCTGTGCGGATGATGCTGGAACTTCCTCATAGCGAGAGTGCTGTCAGATGTGTGATGCTGCTTTAAAACATGTTCAGACATTCACACAATATTTAATTCATATTAATATTT
>NW_015599609.1:0-419 GCF_001515605.1 Sinocyclocheilus anshuiensis | reverse complement strand
TGAGAGTTTATATCCAATATATCCAATCCCATTTTAAATGGCCTTTCATGTCTGTGGGTTAATTGCAAGCACATGTTAATGGGTGAGATGTTTCAAGTTTCAAGCCTCTCCACCATTTCATAGGCAACCCACAAAAGCAGCATCTGATTCTTATTTTACATTATATGATTTTTGTCTGCCATTTTGCAAGTGCCTTGTCTAGGAGACGTTTTTCTTATGCAGTGCTTCCTGTATCAGAAGCTGAAAATGTGTTCAAGTTTGCCAACAATGTTTGAGTAAACTGACAATATTTGTCATTACAGTTGCTCTTGTATTGTGTGGTCATCGCTTTCCTGATGCTACATTAGGCAAACATGTACTTGTAACACCCCTGTTCTGTTTGTAGAGCTTGAGTTTTATGATATTAGCCAGTGAAAGCC
>NW_015599608.1:0-417 GCF_001515605.1 Sinocyclocheilus anshuiensis | reverse complement strand
ACATATACATATACATATATATATATATATATATATATATATATGCTATAGAATAATTTTATTTCGTCATATTCGTGATTTATGATTTTTTTTAATGAAAATGTTGTTTTATAGAATAGCTAGGGTATCCGTAATGTTCGTATATTGCTTATTGACGAAAATTCATTAGCCTAGCCTATTTGTTATTACGTTTATTTAAAATTCTTCATAACACATTTTAAGAAGTTAAAAGTTAAGAAAGAATGAAATTAGACTCTCCAGACTTTTATTAGACTGCAGATCGGGAAAAAATGATTCTTGATAATCTTTAAAATGAGAGAAATCACTTATCACTATAATTTAGGCTATAGGCTACTTTCTTCGACTGCAGAGAAAAACGAAACCATTTAATTTGCAGTGTTAACTTATGAATTAAAT
>NW_015599607.1:0-415 GCF_001515605.1 Sinocyclocheilus anshuiensis | reverse complement strand
CAGTATATATATATATATATATATATATATATATATAAGGCCCTAAAATTCAAGATATTGGTGCAAAAATACCCCTGTAGCCTACGTGTTGTTGTCTCATATTTCTATCATACAATAAGCGATATCACAAGAGCAGGGAGAGCAGTATTACACTAGTGATGATTTTGTCCCGAATATCACGAGTTTAAATGTGATTAATACAACAGTTCAGTAAATATGAAGTTGATATTGTGTTCTATTTTAAACACAATATTATGTTTTTGCTCCGTTTTGCAAAGAATATAATTACCTTTAAAGCCATAGCAGAATTGTTGCTAGTCTCCAAGCAAAACAGAGGTGTTTAGTTTCTGAATGAATCCGCGTTTTGAACGAATGACTCA
The DNA here is from genome assembly GCF_001515605.1 of Sinocyclocheilus anshuiensis. Taxonomy (NCBI): domain Eukaryota; kingdom Metazoa; phylum Chordata; class Actinopteri; order Cypriniformes; family Cyprinidae; genus Sinocyclocheilus; species Sinocyclocheilus anshuiensis. The sequence continues at coordinate 35 of NW_015599607.1, read as the reverse complement.
TAAAGACATTTACCGCCACCTGCTGGCAGATTAGT
>NW_015599606.1:0-419 GCF_001515605.1 Sinocyclocheilus anshuiensis | reverse complement strand
TTATACTGGGATCCTTCATCAGCTGGAACAGATCCTTAGCGCTGACGCTTCCTGACGGGACAGAAAACACACGTCACAAAACAACAAACACACAGAGAAGTGTGACACTCCGCCAGGACACACGGTACCTTTATCACAGCCAGTCTTACTGTTATTGGGCTCCTCTTTAACCTGCTGTAAACACACACACAACAGCAAAATTATTTATTAACAAATCACCTCAAAACATGTGATGATGATGGTCTGTAAGCTTTGAACATTGACCTGTTTAACTGATCAAGTGCCAACTGCTAGTTAAACCTACTAAACCAGTGATAAAAAAATTAAGAGTCAAAGATAAGATTAAAAACAACCTTGCTAAGTGTACTGTGTTCAGCTAACTGAGACTTGTTATAGCACTTGCGTATCATTGCTCTTTT
>NW_015599605.1:0-419 GCF_001515605.1 Sinocyclocheilus anshuiensis | reverse complement strand
TGAATGAGGGTGTAGGGTGTGATTTGAAACACAGCCTCTGAGTGTAGACTGAACACTGATAATACACAGTTATATTGCAGTCGACTACTTAATCAAAAACAACAAATATTACCCAGAATGCATTGTTTTGTATGGTAAATTACTGTTTAAATAAATGCGGTATGCTACTGTTAGAATCTGTCTGTGTTTTTTACATCACAGTTTTACATTGTAGCATTACAGTATGTGTAAATGATCTGATAATGAGAAACTAATTGAGAACGGAGTGCTTAAATGAGCATTACAACCCAGTTAACTCATAAACACATGCTTATATGTTTGGCCTGAGAATGTTATAAATCCAAAGTCTTTATTTTCGTTGTTTTATTGATATGCGCAGATTGTTGATTTCTTCAAGAAATGTTTATTCAGAAAGGTTT
>NW_015599604.1:0-419 GCF_001515605.1 Sinocyclocheilus anshuiensis | reverse complement strand
TTTTCTATTTTCCAGTGTTTGACTACTTTTGGACACTGTGTGAATAAGAATACGACTATGAAATGTGAATTAATGTTTTACTTTTCTCCGCAGGAATCATGGCTGGAGAGGATCCATACCATGGAGTGGTAAGGGAAGATTTTCTCCAGTGTTTGGAAACACCTCAATTGCCATTCGAACTCAATTAACGTCAGTAATCTTACATATTTCTGAGTATTTTGTCTTTGGCGCCAACTGTAAGACCAGAAGGTAAATTGGTTCAGTTTTAATTTCATGTTGACTTTAAGCTTCTGTTGCTACCTGCTAATTTATTTATGAGAATATTTATTATCATGATAGCTGATAGCAGACGGATAGCATGAAGCTCATGCCTTGTAATTATCTTCACAAGATAAACATAGACCTCAGAGCTCTTTTTT
>NW_015599603.1:0-419 GCF_001515605.1 Sinocyclocheilus anshuiensis | reverse complement strand
TTAACACATACAGACACTTAAGAGTATGGAAGAGAGAAATCAAAAGCCAGAGGAGGTTATTCTCTTTTTGCAATGCCATTGGACCAACTAGTTAGCTACAGAAAATGCTCGTTTTTTTTGCCTTTTTTTTTTCTTTCGTTTTTATATATGTATATATATGTTATTATTTTTTAATTGAACAGGTAGCACTATTATCATTCTGCAGATGTCTTAATTAAAAAAGAAAAAAAAAAGTCTAGTCTGTGAGCTTTCTCTCAGGTCCGCGAGAGCTCCCCGACAGAGCCGGTTGAGGAATAAATGCTGCATAAACACCTTGTGGGTCGAGTATGCCACAGTTGATGCAACTAGAATGAATTTTGAGGGGGGAAAAAAAAAAAACTAACCAAAAGTGGAAACCAGCAAACCATTTAAATGAAAGT
>NW_015599602.1:0-419 GCF_001515605.1 Sinocyclocheilus anshuiensis | reverse complement strand
GTTGCTTTGCAACGATTTGTATCGTAAAAAGCGCTATACAAATAACATTTTGGTGGTGTCAACCAGTTTTTTGTTGTTTTTTTTTTGGCTTGAATACAAGTAACAAGTCACAAAACTACTGTCCTGGTTTTAGAAAAGTTTATGGCTAAAAAGAAAAACAATAAAATTTGCACAATATTCAGAATATAACATTTATTTATATATATATCTATCAAAAATGTATTTTGAGTAGTCTATTCGATACAAATATCACCCACCCCTAACACAGATATAGTATCAAATTCACTGAAATCTGAGTCTAATTTACATAGAAAGGATACATGTTGTCTCTAAAAAGCATTGACAGTGACTATTTTTGTGCATTTAGCCCCTGTTGTATTGCCCCTAAGTTGTATTGCATGTGATTTTTTTTTTTTTTT
>NW_015599601.1:0-418 GCF_001515605.1 Sinocyclocheilus anshuiensis | reverse complement strand
CCACCCACCCATCAATCCACCCACCCATCCATCCATCCATCCATCCATCCTTCCACCCATCCATCCACCCATCCATCCACCCATCCATCCACTCGTCCATCCACCCATCCACCCACCCGTCCATCTACCCATCCATCGACCCGTCAATCCATCATTCATCCATCCGTCCATCCACCCATCCGTCCTTCCATCCACCCATCCATCCATCCATCCTTCCACCCGTCCATCCACCCGTCCGTCCGTCCACCCATACATCCGTCCATCCATCCATCCACCCACCAACCCACCCATCCATCCATCCGTCCGTCCGTCCGTCCACCCATCCATCCACCCATCCGTCCACCCATCCATCCATCCACCCATCCGTCCACCCATCCGTCTATCCATCCGTCCATCCATCCATCCATCCATCCATCCA
>NW_015599600.1:0-418 GCF_001515605.1 Sinocyclocheilus anshuiensis | reverse complement strand
GTAATCCACACCACTCCAGTCCATCAGTTAACATCTTGAGAAGCTGAAAGCTGCATGTTTAAACAAAACCATCATTAAGAAGTTTTTAACTTCAAACTGATGCTTCTGGCCAAAATAGTCCATAATAACGCTTCCTCCAGTGATAAAGTCCATTCTTTGTTGTCCTCAAACATCAAAATCCACCTGCATATTTCTCTCCTGATTCAGATGAGACACGTTTTTCATTGGAGAAAGTAATATTAGGGATAGAGGACTTGTTTGAAGTAAAAAATGTCTTGAAGGATTTATTACAAAAACACAGCTTTTGGATTCACAAGATGTTAATTGATGGACTGGAGTGATGTGGATAACTTGTGGATTATTGTGATGTTTTTCATCTGTTTGGACTCTCATTCTGATGGCACCCATTCACTGCAGA
>NW_015599599.1:0-418 GCF_001515605.1 Sinocyclocheilus anshuiensis | reverse complement strand
GCAAAAAAAGAGTGGTATTATTAGAGGATATCATACCAACATTATCTACCAGATAACTAATACAATCAACTACATTTGCAAAATGTGAACAAAGTGCAATGTGTGCAATTTTGTATGCTACAATAAAATACACTTCCATTGCACTGGCAATTAAACTCAAGGTTTGAAGCTTTGATCTTTTTTTTTTTTTTGAATAGATGCCAAAATTGTATACTGCCTTGGCATATGTATATGGTATTAAGTATCATCACAGTACCATACCGGCACACTACTTTTAGGTCATGGTTCCTTCTTCTCTTGGTCTTGATCTACTGTCCTCCCCTCCCTGTTCAGTGATCACCATACCCACACCAGGATACATAATATTCTAGATTGGACAAGAATCTCTCTAAATCAATATTCTTTATTGTTCCGGTTA
>NW_015599598.1:0-418 GCF_001515605.1 Sinocyclocheilus anshuiensis | reverse complement strand
ACAGCCATTGTTACAAGTTTATAATGTATTTTTCTATCTTATTTTATATGTATGTAATAAACAATATTAAACGCCTTGTCTCTGTATCCTGAATAGATGAAAAGTTTCATATGAATAATTGCGCTTTTCGCTCTTTAGAAGCCAATAGCACATCAGGGTGTTTTATCTTAAGAAAGTAATATTGCATATCATTATCCAGCAGTGATTTATCATCGTGGTTATTTGCTGGAGTTTCTGTGGCTGGAGACTCGGGTGCTATGCATCTGTGCCAAGAAAGCACTTTCACAATTGGTGGAGCTCTATTTCATCCTGGCCTTAATAAGTCATGCGCAAACTGCCTTTGTCATTAGCTTCAGAGCGACATAATGCAGCGGATATTTAACGCTCTTCCCTAATAGACAATCAATCAGTGTACTCA
>NW_015599597.1:0-418 GCF_001515605.1 Sinocyclocheilus anshuiensis | reverse complement strand
GTGTTGAGCTATTTCGTCCGCAACCATTAAAGAATTCGATTTCTACAGCGACTCGTTGGACTCACGTCTTTCTCTTTCTATGAAACCTGTAAACCCCATTCACGTTCTCAACCCGCGACAACCCAAACATTGATATTATTTCGCATTTGCTGGAATTCAATTAAATGGCTTTCCCAACTCATACTTTTGCGTGTGTCCACATTATTTATTCTGCGTGGTCGCGCATGTGCGCAGAACGTTGGTTTCAATCTGCATGAAAATATGTAATTGGTAGAGAACAGCATGTTGATAACTTGCTTAAAACTACATTGACAGCAATAGGATGTCATGTCACTACCTTCTCTTGTTCTATCTCCCTCTTCTTATGAATTTGATAGCTCAGTCATTCTTGAGACATGGGACAAAACAGGTCCAGCAA
>NW_015599596.1:0-418 GCF_001515605.1 Sinocyclocheilus anshuiensis | reverse complement strand
ACAAAGCTTATCTATGGGTGCCTCTCAAACGGAAGGCTGCATATCTCAGCTGAAAGAAAATAAACTGAAAGAAAATGAGTCGGTAGGCTACTGAGCTCATCTGAGTTTGAGAATGCAGCCTTCCATTTGAGAAGCACCCATTCATTCACCTCTTGCTCGCTAATAGTCATTATAAGTCTGATTCGTTTCCATGAAAATGTTCTCTCGGTGAGATCATTTTAATGAACCAGTTTTTTTTTTATTTTACAGTGGAACTGGCTTATGTTGTCCACCATTTTGAGCACTGCACAACAGAATAGATCATGACGTAATCGATGGTCTTGATCTTATTGCCAAAATGTTATTTTTTAACCTTTCCATCAGCCAATGATAATTCTGAAAGAAAATGTCGATAGCACATATCAGTGGCCGAGTCAAA
>NW_015599595.1:0-418 GCF_001515605.1 Sinocyclocheilus anshuiensis | reverse complement strand
CTTGAAAACGTTTCAGGAGTTATTACTATTAAGACAAAAGAGACAGCAGATTGATATAATCCCAAGATTTTATTATAATCCCAATTTTTAATGCTTCATTGTTGTTATGCAGCACTCTTTTGAACTCTGTAAAAAGATTAAATGATAATATGCTTGTGTTGTAATTTAAGAAAGTATTTCCATAAAAAGATGTAGCAGACTTTCATAATCATGCTTTGGTCAGATGTGATTATTTACACAAAGACATTAACAGGATGCTAAATTTAGTAAGGCAATGAGAGTTGGCTTGCACGAGGGTGTCAATTTTAATATTTAATTTAGATATTTTTTAATGGTTAATGTGGATATTTTTAGCCATCTTTTGAATTTTTTATTTAAAGGGGTCATATGATGCAATTTAAAATTGTCCTTTCTCTTT
>NW_015599594.1:0-418 GCF_001515605.1 Sinocyclocheilus anshuiensis | reverse complement strand
TTTTGTTTTGTCATTGTTATGTTGTTCTCCCTGTTCTTTTGTAAATACTGTACGAACTGAAAATACTGTCTTTTCACCTTTCACTGAGTACTGTACACCTTGGAATAATAAATATTGCTGAGTGGAGTTTGCACATCCTTCTTTATTATATTTGCCTGCCATCATTCTTGTATATGCACACACACTTTTCAAATGTTATTCTCCCATTCTCCCCTAGCCCAACTAATCCTAAAAGCTTAAGGGACATAACATACGAGTTAAAGCCTGTTTTTATGATACAGAACAAATAAAAGCATCTTGCACCAATTTTATTCAATACAGACACCATTGTCACTAAAACTGCACATTTAAGAAAGCTATACGTGAAACTAGTAATTGATAATACAGTGACTCTTCGAGAATTAAAGTAGATGAAAAA
>NW_015599593.1:0-418 GCF_001515605.1 Sinocyclocheilus anshuiensis | reverse complement strand
GCTCGGTTGCTCAAGCAGTCCGCGATGAAGATGATCGCTGTATTTACTGTATGTATGTCGGCGGTGGTGTTGGCGTCGGCTCAGGCTGATCAGAAGGCAAAGAACTGCAATGAAGTCAGAACTGCTTACAGTTCGAAAGGTTTCAACATCAACGACGTTCCCAACAAAGGAGTTCATGGTGAGTTACACTGGTTTTATTAACCCAAACTAGTCTGACGCTTGGAAATCAAATGTTTCTGAAAAATCTGAACACCAAGATTTTAAAAGCAAAAAGTTATGTAAATACACAATTATAGGCTACATAAAAGTGTAGAGTGGACGTAAATCGTCAAGGTAGGTAGTGCATAAATTGTATAGTTTATCTCTGCCTACATATTGATTTTCTGTCGTTTTTAAAACTGCTTTTTAATTTTTTTTT
>NW_015599592.1:0-418 GCF_001515605.1 Sinocyclocheilus anshuiensis | reverse complement strand
TGGTGGGCATAAGACACTTCTTTAAAAAAAAAAAAAAAATCCCTCAAATTTTTAAAGATGAATACTTTAAATAAATAACAAAATATTAAAACTCCCAGTTAAGATATGCAGATAAAAATCAAATTAACACGATTTAAAAAATAAAATTTTTTTTTTAATAAAATAAAAATACAGAGATACAGATAGATACAAAAAAAACGAAACTAACTACTGTACATAACATATGTAATAAATTAAGATAAAGATAAAAAAATTATATTAAATTATAAAAAATGAATAATAAATATAATATAATATATTTATTATTTTAATATATTTATTATTTTTTATTTATATATTTTCACGATTCACTGGAACATGGAGCGAGGAGACAAGGAGACGAGGAGTAAACTTCAAGAAAACAGACTTTAATAAATAA
>NW_015599591.1:0-418 GCF_001515605.1 Sinocyclocheilus anshuiensis | reverse complement strand
TCCATCAAAAGAGCAGAGAGTTTCTCCCCATCCAGATCTCCTAATCTATCTTCACTCAGATCCAGTTCTTTCAGTAGTAATGGACTTTTACCCAGAACTTCAGTGAGATACTCACACACTTCCTCTGCAGCAAGACTTTTCAAAAACCTACAGGAAGCAGATAAGGATTTCAGATCATTTATATTTCTACATTATTTTTGCCACACATTCTGTTGTGTGTGTGTTGAATTTCTCTGAACTGCTATTTAATTCCAGTTCATGCCATTCCTATTCAACAATTGTGCATTTGGCCCCTCTAGCTATTTTCATACAGATGATTATTTAAATATTGTAATTTTTTTTTCACCTGATGGTCTTTAATGAACAGAGTCCGTCCTGTAGTAAATCACTGAGCTGCTTCACTCCTGATGCTCCAGGA
>NW_015599590.1:0-418 GCF_001515605.1 Sinocyclocheilus anshuiensis | reverse complement strand
CACACACACACACACACACACACACTCACAGAGACACACACACACTCACTCACTCACACACACACACTCTCTCTTACACACACACACACATGTTTTTCCTGTAAAAGCATCAGGATTTCATTTACGGTTGAATTCTTATGGTCCGGATCTCTTGCTCTCCTCTCGTCCTGCAGGTGGACACAGTCGCGGCTGACTTCCTGTTGCGTCGTGGCGGAGAGAGGAAGTCTAACGTGAAGACGGTGCGCTTGGGTCCGCTGTCGAAGAAGGGCTTCTACCTGGCGTTCCAGGCTCAGGGCGCGTGTATGGCCCTGCTCTCCGTCCGCGTCTTCTTCAAGAAGTGCCCCGCCATCACCCGCGCCTTCTCCTCCTTCCCCGAGACGCTCCCTCACTCGCTGGTGCAGCAGGCCGAGGGCGTGTG
>NW_015599589.1:0-418 GCF_001515605.1 Sinocyclocheilus anshuiensis | reverse complement strand
GTAGCCAGCGATTTTAGCTTCATCCATCTCAGCCACTTTTATCAGCGCGTGTAGCATCTTAAGCTGCATGCTGATATCTCATCCCCGCCACAGTGTTCCTAGATATATCCGGCCACTTTCTAGCAGGAGATTGAAAGCATGCTGCTGCCTCCCCGTTCTTCTAAATGCCTCGTTTTACCACCAACAAAAAAGCTGATGAGAAACAAAAGGCTGGAAGGCAGTGACAGGGTGAGAGGAGATTATAGGATCAGGGCATGTATCAAACTACCCAGAGTCGGTGTGCTGTTCTGAGGTCAATTTATTCATTTCATGACTTTATGAATGACATTATATGACCTGTCGGGAGATAATGAAAAGTTTGCTAAACATTATCATCAGCATCAGAGAACTTTTTTTTTTTTTTTTAACAAAAGCAGGA
>NW_015599588.1:0-418 GCF_001515605.1 Sinocyclocheilus anshuiensis | reverse complement strand
TTATGTTAATCATCGTTATGAACAAACATGAGTAAGCAGTTAACTAGTACATTTTATAAACTAACATTTACTTAGATGAATAAATGCTGTAAAATGGTTGTTTATCGTGAGTTCATTGTAGGTAAATTAACAAATGGTAATGAACTGAACCTTATTGTAAAGTCTTACCATTTATTCTTTCATCGAAAGTAATTTTATGTTACATGTAAGAAATATCTACACAAAAATGGGAACTTGAGTTGAGCATGTTTATTCAGCTCATTTTGATGTTATAACTGAAACTTCAATGTTCATAAACCCTCAGGAATGAGTGCACATGTAGGGACTGATGTTTGGCTGCAGTTGCTCAGAACATAATGCATCTGGCTCAGAATCCATTGAGGTTTCCATATGGTGCTTTGAATTTTGTCTTACATTT
>NW_015599587.1:0-418 GCF_001515605.1 Sinocyclocheilus anshuiensis | reverse complement strand
TGAGATTAATGTTTTAAATACATTTTTGGATATACAAATAAGAAACGCTGGGGGGGGCATACTTTTAAACATACTATACCACCAGTAGGTGGCGGTAAGTCACTTAATGAGTGAGTCACGGAGTCATTTATTCAACCGATTCGTTCAAAATGCTGGATCATTCAGTAACAAAACACCGCCGAGTGTTGATTGGAAAATGTGCAATACTTCTGCTGTGATCTTTGCTTGGAACTATTTTCGTTGATGAAATAGAACAAAACAGTAAATATTGTGTCTAAAATGTAAGTAACTTAATAACTACTTGATTTCTTAACAACTTGTTTATTGAACTAAAATTTGCAATGGCGTGTAAATTTAGCAAAATAGCCACCTGGTCATGGTATGTTACTTAACTATATCATGTTATGAATAAACTAAA
>NW_015599586.1:0-418 GCF_001515605.1 Sinocyclocheilus anshuiensis | reverse complement strand
TTGGCAATTAACCTCACTATAAAATGCAGTTTATGATTATTGCAACCCCAGTCCAGCACGCTTAACACAATGAACAATAATTAATAGGAAAAATATGCATGATTTCATAAAGCAGTCCTGAAAGTAAATCATCAGCAAAATGAACAGCAACAACAGTGATGAAAACATCTTCACGCATACATTAATTCTCACAACTAAGTCTCTGACGGTGTGTCCTAATAGCAATAAATTCGACATTTCAACCACACAATAACTTCATAAGTTGGGGGTGAAAGCAGGCTTTTGTAGACTTCCTGTAGGGCAGCGCAGGAAGATCATGCCTAACGAACCTGCATCATTAATGTGGATAATTATCATATATTACTGGAATTAGCATGAAATTAGCATGGCTTCAGTCCCCCTGAATGTTCAGAGACGC
>NW_015599585.1:0-418 GCF_001515605.1 Sinocyclocheilus anshuiensis | reverse complement strand
GTGTTTTTCTGTCATTTTAGCAATGAATTAAGTGACTATGTAACAGTAAACAAACATATAACTAGAGCATGTAATATTCAAATGCTCTTGAGTTACACTGCAATGACTTATCTGGTGTGACACCTTTAAAATGCAATACATCTGCACTAAAAGAATACAGTGGAATGTAGTGTAAGGTTTCATTAATGGTTTGTTGCTCAAGTAAGCCTCATTACAAAGCATAAATCAATAACTGGAAGTAGTCTTGATAAGAGTAGTTCAACTGCTCAAAGGCATCAGGCAGAGACAAGTAACAAGAGTCAAACTACAAGGTTTTCTAAAACCTGCAAACCCTTCAATGTATAAAAAGTTTTTAAACTGACATGACTGACTGAAATTAAAATAGAAACATTTCTTTCCATTGCAAAAATAATAATAA
>NW_015599584.1:0-418 GCF_001515605.1 Sinocyclocheilus anshuiensis | reverse complement strand
CTAATCACTTCAGTGTGTCCATTACAAATAAATTGTTTATTAAAACTACAAAAGCAGTTCAATCAAGAGCTTTTATTTTATTGTTGATAACATTAATAAGACAGACAGCCTATAAGACCTACTGTACTGCAGGGATCTAATAATATTACACATCAGATGTTTTCCCCAATTATTCCCCAAGCATTCACTTAAAACATAGCAGATTATGTTTGCGTGAATAGCCTAATTACTGTACTTCTGTGTATACAGTATGTGTATGTATCAGTTTAGTATCTTGAGACACTGGAAAAAGGAAACACAGAGGAGCCAAAAGTACTCGATGGTCATTTTATTGAGGACCCATCGCAGCATTTAGACATACACACCAGCATGGCAATAGGCCCTTTTCACATGACGTCACGCAACTTCCGTTCTGACG
>NW_015599583.1:0-418 GCF_001515605.1 Sinocyclocheilus anshuiensis | reverse complement strand
AGTTACTAGCTTACTGACTGAATGAATGCTATTTGTTTTGTTTTTCCGGATGTACAATGAGCTGGTTTTCATTGTTTATAAATATTTTTTTTTATTTATTTAAACTTGTTTAGTGTTTTAGAGATTAACTCCTAATTCATTCCTAATGTGAACTCTTCATCTTACTTGTTCAGTGATTTACTGATGAACTGTGGGCTTTTTAACTCTTAGACGGCCTGCTAATGAGCAGCAAATTATCAGTTGTATATAATAAAGGACTGGAAAAAAGTGAAGAGATTAAATAATACGTTATTTTTGTAGAAAGGCATCTTCATATTTGAATTATAGCTGGCATGGGTAGAAATGTATTTATGAAATAAATTTGAAATATTTATAGGCATCTGTCACGGTTATGGACTTTTTGTTGTGTTTTCTTACG
>NW_015599582.1:0-418 GCF_001515605.1 Sinocyclocheilus anshuiensis | reverse complement strand
GAGCACTACATGGAAACATCTGGAAGTTTGTCTGTGTCCATACAGCCATTCGAGAGCGAGCCCATATGTCCAGGAACATTGTGGTGCAAACAAGTGTGGACAATGGGGACACTCAGCTCATACAATGAACAAATAGGAGAATGAGTGAGAGTGATGGCAAAAAAGGTACTTTTTGCATTATGTCGGTCCCATTTTTTGAATAGACCAGGAGAATAAACAATGCGATGTGGGAATGCCTATGGAGTTACATCGCATCTGGGCTCACTGATCAAGGTAAACAATGTTCAGAGAGCCATCTGCCAGCGTGGTAGTGATGGAGATACGTAGAGGGGACTGGGGGGAGGACAGCGCCCTGAACAAGCATATGGAAAAACAGATTTTTCCTCTCCCTGCAGCAGTTAGCGAAGGCAAATGTCAG
>NW_015599581.1:0-418 GCF_001515605.1 Sinocyclocheilus anshuiensis | reverse complement strand
TGCAAATTTGACATTGATTTTATACAAGAGTTCAAACGAGTAGTTTGAACAGTCGTGCATCTCAGTCGAGCAACATACAGCATTGTTTCGTTACTGAATGATTCAGTGGTTTTTTTTTAATTAATAATTTGAGGCAATGATTCAGTGGTCCATTGAAAAAGACAGGCACTTGCTTCATTCTTGAATGAATCAGCCGTTTGAATGAATTGTTTGAATGAATGCCTCAATTACTCACTCATTAAGACAGTCACTTGCTGCTACCTACTGGCAGTTTACATCTTTGCATTTTTTCCAACATTTCATATTTATATATTCATATCAATCTTTATACTGTATAAATAAATTTTTTTCTGCTTTTCGCTAATGTGCTGATTATGCATGCAGGGTGAAACAGGCCTTAGCCTTTAATAGTTCAGAG
>NW_015599580.1:0-418 GCF_001515605.1 Sinocyclocheilus anshuiensis | reverse complement strand
CTGATGTCTTCAGATCATTGTCTTGTAATTATTTGTGATATTTTGTGGGTTTGATTATGTATAAAGTGTCTTGTAATACGAGGACTCTTATGTTGACTGGCATTAGTCTACGGAGTGATGTTGCTTCCAGCAGGAATGAATAGTTACGGTTCATCGGCGTTTCTAAGGTTTACCAGTTTATGAAGCACCCCCGAAAAGGCACAAGGTCTGTATATACTGTATTTGTTTATATCACGAGTGTTTTGTGTGATTCGCTGTGTATGCAGATAATAATGTGACGAGAGAGTTTGTAATGAGACGCTGTAATGCGTATCTTTGTACTTTTTTTTTTTTGTCGTTGAATGTACAATAAAGTTCGAGAAAGAACACAGAGCACGAGAGATCCAGAACCCTGCAGAATGGAACACCAAGAACAAAG
>NW_015599579.1:0-418 GCF_001515605.1 Sinocyclocheilus anshuiensis | reverse complement strand
TTATTTAAATTGACTGCCAACATTTCAAATTGTCAAAATACTTCAAGTTAATTTTAAGTGAACCATTTGTAGGTTGATTCCCACAAATGTTCTGTGGTGTTTTCACAACATCTTTCTGTTTATTTAAACATCCCAACCAGCCTGGCAACAGACTCAACCAATGGTGTTAGTTTGGGGTAGTGGTTATCTGTTTGTTCAACCAATGGGGGAGGAATGATTGGGAAACCTGTTTGGTAACAATCGTCATTTCTGCTATTCTGATTGATGTCTAGAGGCAGACAAATAATACAGTTCACCTGCTAGGTAAGACCTTTAAAGTTTTTTTTTGTTAAAAATTATAATCTAAAGAGTCTCATCCACTTAAAATGAAATCAATCACCAATGAAATCTGACAACAACTGTCTTATAAATGTTGTTT
>NW_015599578.1:0-418 GCF_001515605.1 Sinocyclocheilus anshuiensis | reverse complement strand
CTGACCCTTATGACTGGTTTTGTGCTCCAGGGTCACATTTAAGAAAAGTAACCAATAGATCGGGCGACTCCAGTTTGAGTCATAACTTCTTGTCTGTTCTGTCCAGTTTCTTTAATTATACTCACCGCAGCCATATGATTGGTTGGCTTGAAGCGTGTGGGCAGCGTCTTTAGCAGCAGATGTTCCAATCAGATGGCTGTATTTGTCTCTGTAGTTTGAATTAGGCGACGCAGGCCTCTTCTGAGAGCGACTGGCCTCTTCCATCTCCAGTGCAGCCTGTTCCTGAAGAAGATGCGGTAAACAATTACCCAACTTCAGCATGCTGTTCCAAGCAGTCAGATAAAAGATCAACAATTAGACAGACATAAACTAACAACAAGATTATGAACTGACTCTCTCTTTTGAGCCGGTTCTTGCA
>NW_015599577.1:0-418 GCF_001515605.1 Sinocyclocheilus anshuiensis | reverse complement strand
TTGCGGTGTAGAGTGTGGCTCCAGGCCAGCCGTCCGCAGTCGTATTGTGGGAGGGAACCTGTCGAGGTCTGGGCTGGTCCCGTGGCAGGTCAGCCTGCATTACCAGAACCAGCATCTGTGTGGAGGATCAGTCATCAGTGAGCGCTGGATTCTCACTGCTGCGCACTGTGTGTACGGGTGAGTATCATGTCATCCTTGCTGCAAAAAACAGGTCCGAGCTGGTTCTGTGCTGGTCCAGACTGGTTTATGGTGATCTGGTGTTGGTATAGACTGGTTTGTACTGGTTCTGTGCTGGTCCAGATGAGTTTATATTGGTCTGGTGCTGGTTCAGATTGGTTTATAATGGGTCTGTGATGGTCAAGACTGGTTAATGATGGTCTGGTGCTGGTCCAGACTGGTTTATAATGGTCTGGTACTG
>NW_015599576.1:0-418 GCF_001515605.1 Sinocyclocheilus anshuiensis | reverse complement strand
TTAGGGTTGGAGCTGAACTCTGCAGGGCTGAGGCTCTCCAGGACCAGAGTTCACCACCCCTGGTCTATATGGTCATAGTTTAATAACCAATTTGGGTTATCACAAACATAAATAATGTGGACGATAATTTACTTAGCTTTCCCTGCATAAGTACTTAAGTATCTAAATTGAATTAGCTCCAAATTAAATCAAATAAAAATAAAAGCAATGCCATGGCCAACTAGAGGTGGTTAATTCAATAAGAATCCACAGAAAATAACTCAAATCCATAACAACAAATGAGACAAAAACTAAATAAATAAATGATAATAAAAAACTCTGTTAAAATAGATCTGTGTATTGAGTCTTGGCGTGTAAATGCAAACTAATAGACCTGCCACTTTTTACAAGTAATATGATTCTTTGTTCCTCATTTGAT
>NW_015599575.1:0-418 GCF_001515605.1 Sinocyclocheilus anshuiensis | reverse complement strand
GGATTCAGATCTGTGGATGCGGAAGAGGAACTCTGGAGGAGATTTTGCCGTCAAGGCCAAATCTGCCATGCAACACACACACATAAAGCTCAGCTCTCTGCCAGACACTCTCAGCCATCTGCCTGATTTCTCTCAGCTCAAACACACACACCCCAACGTGACAGCAGCAAACTTTTTTGTTAAGGAAATACTGTTTGAACGTCTAAATGGGTCTAAACAAATGCTTTTCTGACTCTTTACTTACATGCAAAGTTTCCTTTCCCGCTGGAATACTGAGCTAACACTCAACGCTTCACTAACCTCCTCTGACTCTTTCCTCTTCTCTCTTTTTTTTTGGGGGCATCCCTGTTTGTTTGCTTGCTCGCAGACGTGGTGGATGGGATGAGTGTGGAGGGTGAGGATGAGGAGAGCAGGAGTG
>NW_015599574.1:0-418 GCF_001515605.1 Sinocyclocheilus anshuiensis | reverse complement strand
GCCCGTTTTTTTTTTTTTTGTGGAAGCTTGTTTCTGCTATGGGATAAAATAATTAAACTGTAATTGCGACTTTTTATCTCGCAATTCCGACTTTTCTTGTCAGAACTGCAAGTTTATATCTCACTTTTTTGTTTGTTTCTGCCACAGAATGAAAAATAAAAAAGGTAATTGACTTTTCATCGCACAAATCTGAATTTTTTTTCTTGCAATTGCAAGTTTATATTTCATAATTCTGACTTTTCTAATCAGAATTGCAAGTTAAATTGCACAATTCTGAATTAGGGCTATCAAAAAAAAATTTGAATTTCGAATATTCGTCGAATTTAAAAAAAATTCCACATTGAATTTTAGGTCTGCGTCAGCCGTCAGGCAGCCTATCAGTGGCACACGAAATGCGACGACGATGTAAGTGTCATTG
>NW_015599573.1:0-418 GCF_001515605.1 Sinocyclocheilus anshuiensis | reverse complement strand
CTGGTATATTTTCTCAAGTAAAAAAAAATATATTATTATTATTAATAATAATAATAATAATTGTTATTATTATTATTATATAAATTACAATTATTAAATACTTTTTTCATGATTGGTAGAAAATATTTACTGCTGGTAAATTTTCTCTAGTCACTGGCCATTGGCAGAAGTGGCGTAGTGTCATCTGGGTGTGTGATTGACAGGTGGAGTGAAGTGTCGCGTCAGATCGAGCTGTGGGTCTCCATACAGGAGCTGAACGAGCAGGGCGAGGATTCGTCCATAGAGCTTCATCCCAGCAGAGACGTCAGCACTGGCGGAGTGTTTCAGCTGCGTCAGGTGCGGCGTGATGCAGACAAACTGACCAGAAGTCCTTTAGCATTTTATCATTTAAATCATTTCAGGAACATGATTAAAGTTG
>NW_015599572.1:0-417 GCF_001515605.1 Sinocyclocheilus anshuiensis | reverse complement strand
CTGGCACACTCACAGAGAGCCCTGCTGAGAAACGGCCAATCAGAGGGAAGATCCGCCCCCAGGAGCCGTCGAAGCACATCACATCTCACGACCAGAGAAAGTGGCACCACACACGACACTGACCCGTGTGTGTGTGTGTGTGTGTGTGTGCGTGTGCTGATATGGACTATAGTACTTATAATACAATTATGAGTTTATTGTGGTCACCAGTAATTAAATACACAATTTTCTAAAACACTTACATTTTTACTGCTGTGAAGGGACTTACATAGCATTAGCATAACATCGTTATAATAATATTTATTAATATAATATAATTCTTTAATATAATATAATATATTTTACTTTATTTTATTAATTATTTAATTACTAAATTTACATTTTTAATTATTTCAACATTGTCACAGTAAGTGGAAT
>NW_015599571.1:0-418 GCF_001515605.1 Sinocyclocheilus anshuiensis | reverse complement strand
TAATTGGTAGTAGAAACTCAATATAAAGACTTAAGAGACTTTTGTGTTTATAACTTGGTGATCTATGTTTATACAGTAGGCACTGTAATTATAATGAGAATCATTCATATCTGCAAACTATTTTACTCACACTTATTTTATTTCGAATTTGTATCACTTTATATACTCAGTGGAATATTAAAAGGAAATTTTTCAGAAGACTTTTATGGATAAAACACAGACAGCTGACTATTTTTATGACACTTTAATCATGCATCTATGGTGTTTTCATGCTGACTTGAATCCAATGTAATTTTTTAATGTTTTTTTTTTTTTTACTATGTAGTTTAATCTGGATGTAGGTTTCATCATTCATGAAACATTGTTAGATATGTTCAATATTAAAGGGGTCATATGATGCTGCTAAAAAGAACATTAT
>NW_015599570.1:0-418 GCF_001515605.1 Sinocyclocheilus anshuiensis | reverse complement strand
CTCTCTGGTCAATGTGTGTGTTCATTTTTTTGCCAGAGATGTACAAAGAGCTCTTGTTTTGGCTCTGTACACACTACAAATCTGTATTAGTGTTCCAGATTTTGTGACTTTTGTGTACTGGCTTACGCAGGTGAGTAGAGCTATATTATCATCACTTGTTATGAGTAACAAGACTTTGTCATTCATGTTTTGATGGGTTGTTTTACTGTAATGCTATAGTGTCTTTATAAGGTTGTTACTTTCTATATTTGATAGCAAATGTTGATCGCTAACTATGTTGTTTTGATGTTTTGAATGCTGATCCCCATTATGCTAGAAATAGTTCACAGAAAAAGGAAATTTTGCTGAAAATGTACTCACCCTCATGTCATCCAAGATGTAGATGAGTGTGTTTCTTCATCAGAACAGATTTGAAGAA
>NW_015599569.1:0-418 GCF_001515605.1 Sinocyclocheilus anshuiensis | reverse complement strand
CTTTGTACTATTTTATATCCTATGCAACAGTGTATATTATATCAGGGGATTTAGAGGGATGTTCTTTCTGGAGTTTACTGGGGAAAAAATGGCTCAAATAAATTGTATATAACATATAACCTTCAATGTTTGGCTGAGACGGAGAGAAGAAGTTATGAGAGCTTAGTAGGGGAATGTGAGAGGATCAGTGCTGATTGTGAGCAATGAAAACTAAAATACGCTCAAAAGCCAAGGCATAACGCGTGCTGACAGACATTTTAATTTCTGTGGGAAATAACCACATTTATCTCCTGCCATTAGGTGTTTCGTCAAATGTTTGTGAGTATGTGTGTGTGTTTTTGCTTGTTTGTAGTTTGTCTTCGTTAACAAGAGTGAGTGGAAACCGTGGGTTTGCCTTTTCTCAGTGCCTATTGGAGTC
>NW_015599568.1:0-418 GCF_001515605.1 Sinocyclocheilus anshuiensis | reverse complement strand
GATGCATTAGGCTAAGCCATTGCAAAGAGTTATTATAATCCTCTAATGCTGAAATCACAAGCTCTGTGACTCACAGGTGCTAATATCTGTCATTTACATACATCTAGTACAGTTATTTTGAGCTATCATGGGCTCCATCGTGCCATTCTGCGTTTTTATATTCAATTACAAATGAGCAACTTCATTGTTTTCTTTTTATTTTGAGTTTGTACTGTATGTGATTTTTCAGTTATGAACATATTAAACCTGGTATGGTGACTACATATTACTCTATAATTTTTAATATTTTTTGTCTTTTGTTTTGTTTATATTCATATAAGACACATATGACTGTAAAACGGTGTGATGCAACATAACGCATCACCACTCACAGATGCAGTGTTGGGCAAGTTACTTCCAAAATGTAATACATTATATA
>NW_015599567.1:0-418 GCF_001515605.1 Sinocyclocheilus anshuiensis | reverse complement strand
TTTTCAGTAGTTTTGGGACTTTTTTCTTTAATGTTGAGAATTTAGTTTTTTAAATGTACATGAATGTATAAAAGAATGTCCTGTCTTTTTCATTTTCACCATTTTTAATCACATTTTGTATCACACATAGTGTCTTCACTAAATGTTTTTAAACAGCACTGCAGAGTGACAAAGTCATTTTTAAAAGCCCAAATGATCCAAATGAAGTAATAGTAGCATGCACAATCATTTTAAAAGAGCAAAATGCTGGTTAATGTTCTTTTAACATTGCCAGAATGTTCTGAGAACGTTCCCTGTTAGCTGGTTCAGTGTTCTTCATGGGAAACACAAAAGGTGAAGTTATATAAAAACACTTCATTATACAAGACTGGAAGTTGCCAGAACTTCACCGTAAAAAATATGGTAGCAACATTTTAGG
>NW_015599566.1:0-418 GCF_001515605.1 Sinocyclocheilus anshuiensis | reverse complement strand
TGAGTGTGCAGTTGGGCCTCCGGGCCTGCAGCTTCATAATGTTGCAGGAATCCCTCTGCAGTTCAAAAATTAGCGCGCGGATTACGCGATTTCACATTGCCTGAATGGAATACACGGCATCGACAAGATCTCCTGTAACCAGATTAGATTTATCAATGTATACCATTCATAAATTTGTTGTTGAATTGATTAAACAAAAAGTTAACGGTACATTCTTTCCAGATAATCGGATCCAATTTGCATTCAGTTTTATTAGTGGACCAGTGATGGGAAGTCCGAGTCATTTCCACAAATCGGTTCTTTGGAACGGATCGATACAAAAAACAGGAATTTAAAAAATAAAAGTTTGGGGATGATGACATGTTGTAATTTTGTAACCACGTGCAGTTTTTTTTTTTTACAACCATGATCCATCTTT
>NW_015599565.1:0-418 GCF_001515605.1 Sinocyclocheilus anshuiensis | reverse complement strand
TTTTTTTTATAAATGATATTGACTTCATTGTTTAAAAAATATCAATTAAGCAATCATTTTTACCTTTTTAAAATGAGAAATAAAAGTTTATTGGTTTAAACTGCACCACAAAACAAGCCACATATTAACCTGCTTTATTAGAATAACCTAATCTGCATTATGCACAGAAATAGCTAATTGTCTTCATAAGGTTACAATGTTATTGCTTAAAAAGAAGAAGAAGATGATGATGATGATGATGATGAAGAGGAGTCTGCATAGGAGCTGCAGAGAATCAGAAACACGAGTACAAAAGCAAGGGGATGCAGGATTGAGAACCACTGGCTGGTGACGGTGACATCAACCCTGGTCGCTGTGATTTTGCCAAGACATTTTCCTGGATCAACATCTTTTGTTGATCCTGGATCAACATTACTGT
>NW_015599564.1:0-417 GCF_001515605.1 Sinocyclocheilus anshuiensis | reverse complement strand
TGTTTTCAGAATTGTGATTTGTTTTGCACTTCTCGGCCACCATACGAAAACGACTCCGATCTTCTTTAATTCAATCAAGCTAAACCGCAATGAACTAATGAGTTAGCAAGCCATTGTTAATGGGATCGCCTAAAAACAATGCCACTATCTCTTCCTTTGATGATTTTTAGTTATTTCTAAGAGGTCAAATTAGTAAATAAATAAGGAAAAGCACTAAAATAAGACATGCATTTATATATTTTCGATGTGATGATCACATATTGCATACAGTGTTAAACGAGGAAAGCCTATTTTGAGCTAACTTATTATGTGCATGGAGGATTCAACGAAAAATATATTAATGCAAAAATACTGAAAAGACAGCATAATCTGAAATAACATTAAAGGGGTCATATGATGCGATTTCAATTTTTCCTT
>NW_015599563.1:0-418 GCF_001515605.1 Sinocyclocheilus anshuiensis | reverse complement strand
ATGTAGGTTTACAGTGACATTACAGTACCTTTACGTTACATACAGTACATTTAAAGTAAGATGTGGATATTTTCTAGAAATACAATTCCAGAAACTGCTAATTTTGAATAATTTGATTATTCTTTCTTGCCAAGTTCTTAAAAATTCCATCCACAATCAATCGCAACAATGTATATACAATTACAGATAATTAAGCATACAAATCGTCAGTTTGATGTTTTACACACATGCACACAGGCTTTATTTCGTACATGACAGTCGTGAGATGCATAAGAAATCTTTAGACGCGCAACACAAACCACATAATCCATAACAACAAAAGACAATACTTTATTTATCCTTTTTTGATAAGAAGTGTGCGCTGCAAACGATAGTTTCTGTCCAGTCCGCTCGTTTTATCGCGTTTAACCACAGCTGT
>NW_015599562.1:0-418 GCF_001515605.1 Sinocyclocheilus anshuiensis | reverse complement strand
GATCTTTTGTGAAGGTAGGTCTTGGCATTATCAGTGAGGGCACAGTCACTGAACGTATGTTGCAGGTTTAATTATAGATTTTGTGTATATGAATGTTTCTGCTTTATTGACCAAATGGGTCTGAATGCATCTGCATGTAATTCTGGCCGGACGAGTATATGGAGTAGCCATTCTGAGGGCAAAAAGAAAGGAGAATACAGTTAATAACAATGCCAACAAATAAACTACAGTATGAGTGATATTGTAAAATATGGCAAAGAGCCTCAATAGTGTGTTAATTTTGTTGGTAGTATGTCACAAATGATTTGAGGAGCATAAAGGAAATGCATGTAATAAAGTGTTGTAGTGAACAAAAGGAAATTATTAGACATGTAATAGAAATTAGGTAATATACATTAATAAAATGTACATATAATGT
>NW_015599561.1:0-418 GCF_001515605.1 Sinocyclocheilus anshuiensis | reverse complement strand
AATCCATTGTTTGAACTCCAGCAAAATGCAAAGTTCAATTAAGTGGCGAGTTGTTCATTTTGAACCTCATTAACGGAGGGGAAAAACTGCTGAGGCGCCTTGGGCAGCTCATGTGGGCATTTTACACTGTACCAGGCACTTCAGCAATAACTTACTGGCATCATTAAATAGCCGCTATAAAAGCACTTTCAGATCCAAGGAAAATTCATCATGACATTTATTCCCTTTGAAATAATCCATTGACAAAATACGACATGAATTTCTTCATGCGTCACAGGAAAGCGGTGCAGTGAAATTCACAGCCTGTGCACGTCGAATGTCAACTTGAAATGTTTTCTCTTTTTTTTTACTATTTCATTTTGTTTAGGTTTTTTATTGTCTTCTTCTTCTTCTTCTTCTTCTTCTTCTTCTTCTTCTT
>NW_015599560.1:0-418 GCF_001515605.1 Sinocyclocheilus anshuiensis | reverse complement strand
GATCTCCTGCTTCTAGCTGGAACCTTTATTAATAAAACAGAGTCACACAAAGTCCATAAATCACAGAAAGAAGATGAATATGGGAGCAGGACTAAATTAAATGGTATTTAGCCCTGTGCAAAGAACAGTCATAGATCTGCAAAGCAGACAGATAACTTAGACGGACCAGCTTCCCAGACGTCTTTGGGCTCTCCACTACAAGAGTTCAAAACCCTTGATGATCTGCCTTAATACAAGGCCAAACGGCATAATAGTGCAAAAACTCATCATATTATGCACCTTGTGTTTTTTTTTTTCACCTGATCCGCGTGAATGGAGATATGAGACAGTATTCCTTTAGGACGTGAGGGGGTGGTTCAGTAAAAGGGCCTCTAAGCTGCTGTCACACTTCGCTTAATTATGATTAACGATGTACCTA
>NW_015599559.1:0-418 GCF_001515605.1 Sinocyclocheilus anshuiensis | reverse complement strand
GTAATGGCTGACCGAATAGAGAGCCTAACGTTAACGTTACATCCACATTCAAGCATCACCACCTCATTCAAGCGGCCACAATAAAATGATTCATCCACTCATTTATAACGTCATGTATACATATATAGTGTCAGAGTTAAACGTGTGGATAAAGAGAAAAACGGATATGTAAAAGATAAATGTTCTTACCGTGCTTGACGTCTTCAGTAAGAGATCTGTTCACGTCCGCGAGGATGATCAGACCTGCTACGTGACGTCACGCCTGCTGCTGCTACAGGGTCACGTGATTTTTTTCGACGTTGCCAAATGCCACAGGACATTTTTAGGCATTTTAGCGTTATGTATTGTATTTATGTATTGTTATTTTTTTTTAAACTATAAACAATGTTTATGTATGGTTTAGACTTATTAGAGACTT
>NW_015599558.1:0-418 GCF_001515605.1 Sinocyclocheilus anshuiensis | reverse complement strand
CACTGATCTGGATTTTCATCATCTGCTCGAGAGAAAACCACCATCTGAAAACATCCACATGAAATAAAGGCTCCAGTTAGAACCACAACTGGCTTTACAGCTTGATGCTTTGGCATTTTAGAAAATAAGAAATAAGAGCCTGACCGATATGGGTTTTCGGGGGCCGATGCCGATACCGATATTAGGGAGTAAAAAGTCTGATATTGATATATATCGGCCGATATTCTTAATGTGTATATTATAGTACAGTACCAGTTAAAATTTTGGAAGCACTTCCCATTCGTTTGTCCAAACTTTTGACTAGTACTGTATATAGAATACAGTATATATAATATATATATATATATATATATACATAAATTCCATTAAATTTTGCGTTATACAGTAAATTCCATTTTTATGACTGGATTCCGCGATT
>NW_015599557.1:0-418 GCF_001515605.1 Sinocyclocheilus anshuiensis | reverse complement strand
TGTAAAATCCTGACTATTTCTGACAGAGGCAGGCCAAGCCAATGTGTATTGGAAGGGCCACTGCTGACCTAAATTCATGCATTAATCTAAGATGCCAGTGGTGCAACCTTGATGGTCCATTTTGAGCCAGTCAGCCTGGTTATTTTTCTTTCCGTCGCCGCTTTGGGCGTTGGTCTGGGATCTGACGCCTTTTCCCGCTCCTTTCTGCCCTTATTTCAGCCGTATTAATGTTCAAAATGGTCCTGAGAAGTAATTTGTGTGATGCGACATCCATGTTTTGCCGTTATATATCAGTACGGACTTATTGGGCTTGTGTTGTGCACATTTTTTTCTCTGCAGGGTAGTTGACCATTACTTTAATAGTTTTTTTTTTCCCACACAGGCTTTAATGATTGAGTAGTGTTTGTGCCAGCTTTTG
>NW_015599556.1:0-418 GCF_001515605.1 Sinocyclocheilus anshuiensis | reverse complement strand
TACAGAGAGTTCGGCCTGTAATAGAGCAAAAAACATCTTGTTCATGTACTCATATTGTCATTCTATCTTATGTCTTCCTTTAAAAAATTAATCGGCTGTGAAAAATAAAGATTGGTGCATCACTACAGACTTTTGACAGTGTGAACACTGATGTGTTTCCCAACCTATCCAGTGTGAACTTTAAGAGAAGGATTTTGAATGACGCTATTAAGTCTTGTGATGAATGTTTGTAGTAGGCCTGGAAGTGGAAAGCAGCTTTGTTAATAGTAATTCAGTAACTTGTTAACTAATCATTTTGATTATTGTCAAAAGTAGGCTATTAGTACATCTGAACCAAGTTGATACTGAAATTTTAAAAACGTAACAATACCAGCTTTTCTGCAGCACTGGTAGTACCAAGTACAGACTCGATGCAGTA
>NW_015599555.1:0-418 GCF_001515605.1 Sinocyclocheilus anshuiensis | reverse complement strand
CAAAAAATGTGTGTGCAATTTAGTGGTATAATATATGAATAACATTTTATTATGAAAAAATTGATAATTAAACACAATAATAGTCTGTGAAAGAGGATATTGTGAAATATATTAAACAATAAATGTTGTGCTTTCATGGAATATTACAAAATAAAAAGATACATTTATTTATTGATACATTTTATGTAATTATTTCAGAATAAACTGTTACATTTAAGTGTTGTTTTATTTATTAAGAAATAAAATAATTTAAATCAGAATAGAAGTGTGTTAATTAATTAAGTGTGTTAATGCAACAGACCATTAACATTAATTGGCTCTTTGTGTACAGCACAGCAGGATGAAGGTGAAAGTAATCTTCCCAGGCAAGATTAAAGTGTGCTTCAGGAAAGGACCAACTGGATATCTGAGACAAGAT
>NW_015599554.1:0-418 GCF_001515605.1 Sinocyclocheilus anshuiensis | reverse complement strand
TAGCTATCATTCACTATTCTGTCACTTGATTAGTTATTTTTGTCATCAGGTTGTGGCTACTGTGTCTATATGGTCTATAAAGTGATCCCATTGTTTAACGTTTTCTGAGTCCTCATTCAACATTGTTACAAGGTTACTTAAATATCAATAATACATGTAATGGTCTGTGCAGTGCTACTTCAAGTCAAACACCTATTGTGTTTTGTAAGGACTGGAGATGCACAACAGTTCTTCTGTGGCTTTATAGGTAATATTTCCATTTACACAGTTTTGCAAGATCAGACGATATTGTGTCTAATGCATACACACCACAATATTCACTTCTTATTATTGAATTCTTGTAAATAAATATCACATTTGCAACTGGTCAGTGTTAATAAAATGCTGGGAAATCACTTCACGTAACCCTACAAGAGTT
>NW_015599553.1:0-418 GCF_001515605.1 Sinocyclocheilus anshuiensis | reverse complement strand
AAGCCACGCCTCCTCCAAAACACATGAACGCACACAGGCAGACCATCAGAGGCTAACCAGTGACATGATGCTTTAAAGAACCAAGAAATCAATATGTTGATTTAAGGAACATATAGTGTGCAAGAACTTCTCCAAATCTCCATACAGTCAAGTCAAAGATGATTAAACTATTTAAGAATATTTATGTGCATTTAAAATGAATATTATCTTTAAAGCAAAGCTTCGGTTTAAAAAATGTAGGCTAAAGGTCCTTACGAGACCCAGCCAACAACATCGACACATTTTCTCTTCAACCTGGTCACGAAATAAGGTAAACAACATCAGTCATCATAATGGGCCCATTTATTTAGTTATAACCCTCACTAAACTATGAGGTTTTGAAATATTTCAAGCTGTCAGTGAACCTGTAAATAAAGTT
>NW_015599552.1:0-418 GCF_001515605.1 Sinocyclocheilus anshuiensis | reverse complement strand
ATTTAAAGCCTTCCCACCTTTTGGGCCAACAGCAAGGGTTTTTTGGCCTATCGAATACCAACTCAGGCTTGAGTTGTGGTTATGAACAAAGGTAGAGTTTCTCCGTCTGGAGAGGGTCAACACTGCTGATCATTCCATATTGCTATCAGCTAACATCAGCATTAGACATTTAAAGCCATTTAGCTGTAAATTCTCTTTCAGACAGCAATGAGTGTTTGAAATAGCTTCTGTTTGCAATCCGATGTGGATTCTCATCCTTGTATAAGGCATAATTATATTATTTATATGCAATGCAAAAGGCTATGCACACTAACTATTACCAAATCAAACAGCACATTTATTTGGTCACATATTATATATGTCAGTGTGTTCTTTATACCAGACCACCTGATGTCCATATTTAACACTTAACTCAGGA
>NW_015599551.1:0-413 GCF_001515605.1 Sinocyclocheilus anshuiensis | reverse complement strand
CACACACACACACACACACACACACACACACACACATATGTGACCTGTGCTGGCAAAATGAGTGTGAATGTGCACGGGCTAATTTTGAGCTACAGACAAAAATAAGTGGAAAATGTAGATTTTGGTCAAATTCCAGGTTTTCACAAAAAAATTTATTATTAAGCCCTCGTCTAGCGATCCCAATAAATTTACACATACTGTATACACACAATTACAGTAGTTACATAGGCTATTCACGCAAACATAATCAGTTATGACTTAAGTGAATGTTTAGATAACTGTTGGGGAAAAACATCTGATGTGTTACATTATATTTGATCCGTGCAGTGCAGGTCTTAAAGGGGTCATATGATGCTATTTAAAATTTTCTCTCTCTTTGGAGTATTACAAGCTCTTGGTGCATAAAGAAGATC
>NW_015599550.1:0-418 GCF_001515605.1 Sinocyclocheilus anshuiensis | reverse complement strand
TTTTTTTTTTGGCCGTGTAATTTGCCCCCTGACTAAGCAAATATAGAATTTAGGGGAAGCATTTAAACAATCCTGTGAATGCACTTAAAGAATGCAGAATCGAACTGTTAATCGAATCACATCCAATTTAATTGTGAACCGAATTGAATCGTTCTGAATTAGCAAACATCGTTCTTGAATCGAATTGAAACCTTATGAATCGTGAATTGAATCGATTTGCTGTTTACCCAAATATTCATAGCCCTAGTGACCGGGGATTTTCCTCCCTTGTTCCAAAACTCTGGAACTCTCGCCCCTATAATATTAAACATGCAGAATCTTTTAATGTGTTTAAAGATAATTGCTTATCTGTGATTTGTAAGTTGTTGGGGGGTGGGGTATTGTTTTTCTCTTACATTGTTTTTGATGTGTTTTTATT
>NW_015599549.1:0-417 GCF_001515605.1 Sinocyclocheilus anshuiensis | reverse complement strand
GTTATCTCCAAGGTAATCTCTAACTCTACGGAGTCCAAGAAGCTCAGAAATGGCCTTGTAACCCTTTTCATACTGATATACTGTGTAAATACAAACACAAATACAATTCAGAGCATTGTAAATGAGCTCCATCCATGAGCCTCACCACTGGACGCGGGTCATGTGCGTGTTTTGAGGTGCAGTGCTCCACCAGACCATCCTGGTCCAAGTTCTGTTTGCTACAGAAGGGACAGGTGAACGTATAACGGTTCGGCACGGAACTAAAGAAACAGGAGGAACAAGAAACCAGTGTGGTACAAAGTGAGTCAAGTCAAGTCATCAAGTCATCATAAGTCAAGATGAAAATCAAACATAAAATTAGGGACACTTTTGACTAATTGTGACCCTGGAGCACAAAAGCAGTCTTAAGTCGCTGGG
>NW_015599548.1:0-418 GCF_001515605.1 Sinocyclocheilus anshuiensis | reverse complement strand
GCTATTTAGGAGAACTCTTAGTGGTAAGATAAAATGTTTTGTGAACGGGCCCAGAACATTATATTAAAAATGGCACTGTTTACATTTGAAGATATTTAATGAAATGTTTCGACCTTACACCAGGGTGAAAGAATGGTTCAGCAATAAGAAAAATGATTCAGACAATCTGCAGGATAACACAAAATATGAAGATTATGTGTCTCACTGCTGGACTAGAGGACACGGACTGTAGACTGGAATATTTGAAGGTTGTGTTAACTCTCTTAAAACAAGACTTTTAAATGAGTCCTCATCACACAAATTGTGCTGCATGGATTTTTAGATTGAGACTACAAATGTATTATCTCTTCTCTCTGAAGTCTGGAGAACTGTAGAGTAACAGAAGCAGGCTGTGTTCACCTGAGCAAATCTCTGAGTT
>NW_015599547.1:0-418 GCF_001515605.1 Sinocyclocheilus anshuiensis | reverse complement strand
GTTGGGGTGCCTCCAGGACCAGGGTTGGGAACCACTGTTTTAACTGATCAGCGTTTTTTAACTCAACTGCTGGTGAGATTAGTTCCTGCCGCACTGTCCGTTCGGTAGCGCTAGCAAACACGTCCTCCCTGCATTGTCGAGTCAGCGTGGCTCGAACTCGGTAACATTGCGCTATTTCGTCCCACTTTCGGTGTGTTTGGCTTCCCATATGTATGGCTGAACACCGGCTCTCTCGCTCTCAGTCATGTTGCTTCTACCGGCTGTTTATTGCTGTAGGAATGCAAATGTCCGCTATGCCCTCTTCTGAAGATGGGGCGGGAAGAAGCAGCTCATTTGCATTTAAAGTGATACACACTAAAACAGCTCTTTTTAGACGCCCCAAAAATGACATTTTCCAGATGTTATAATAAATGATCTG
>NW_015599546.1:0-418 GCF_001515605.1 Sinocyclocheilus anshuiensis | reverse complement strand
AAGAATGTGGGTAATCAAACAGTTGCTGGTCCCCAGTGACTTCCAGGTTTTTTTTTAACGGTGTCCAGAAACTGGTTACCAACATTCTTCAAAATATCTTCTTTTGTGTTCAGCACGAGAAAAAAAATTAATGCAGGTTTGGTACAACATGAGAGTGAGTAAATAATGACAGAATATTAATTTTTGGGTGAGCTATTCCTTTAATGACAAGCAGCAGCATATTTAGTACTATTAGTCTGCTGTCACTTTAAGACATGCATCTAATGTACAGGCATGCACTCGTTTTTTCTTAACTTTTTACTTTCACTTTTGACATAACCAACTTATATGTAAACCTTGTGTGTTTTTAACAATATTAGCACAATCAGACGTGAAAGATAACTTAGTCCAGTAATCAGTCGCTGTTTGACAGGCTTTT
>NW_015599545.1:0-418 GCF_001515605.1 Sinocyclocheilus anshuiensis | reverse complement strand
TACTAATAGCACACTTGAATAAACTTATTTTTCGTAAGGGTAACCACGTTGACGCTGTGTATTTAAGTTCCCCTTGTTTCAGTTTAGTTCATCTGGTCTCGTCAGTGTTTTGGTTGAGTTTAGTTGCATTCGTTGTTTGAATAATCAGAGTGGATTATAAAGACTTTTGGAACTTCATCTTTTAGGTGTGCATTTAACAACCAAGTTGTGACAAAGTGATTCTGTATTTGACATCTATGAAATGTTTCATTTTAGGAGCCATATTTTTGTCTGTAACCCTGACCTTAATTAAAGTCCCTTCTGAAGCCCACCACTCAAAACATTCTGCCTTTCATCCTCATGCCTATAAACACCTTCACAGTCTATTTCCCAATGCACAACAACGGAGAGACAAATCGCATTACTCACACTTTGCTTT
>NW_015599544.1:0-418 GCF_001515605.1 Sinocyclocheilus anshuiensis | reverse complement strand
ACATCACACATTTTGGAGGTCTACTAAAGACGTGTTCAGTTGAATCAAACATTTACTGTTGGTGTATGTTCAGAAACAGGGCTGGGAATCCCTGGATTAACCCAATCCATAGTAACATTCAACTTGGTTTCTTTAGTATGAACCAAAGCAGTCAAACTTGAGCAGGTGCAGTTTCCTTAGAAATACCCGGAATTGAGTCACTAACAGCAACTCCAGATTTTATTTTCCTAAGGATTTGAACCTTCAATCCTCAGTCACCAGTTTACACTTTCAAGCATTAAACAAACCCCATACTACTGTAATTAAGTCAGTGCTTAGCTTACCTTTAGACTGAACCCTGCGGCGTATGTTCTAGTTGGACACATTTCCCTCAGACCCCACGACCCCCATCTCCCTCCATTCGGCACAGTCAGCTCTG
>NW_015599543.1:0-418 GCF_001515605.1 Sinocyclocheilus anshuiensis | reverse complement strand
CGTGAGGAGAGGTTAAAGTTGACGCTTCCGGCCGGTGTCTCTCTCCTGCTCTCCGCTCCCCGCAGACAGTCGTTCACTCCGCACAGACATGTCCAACGTCTCCGATACCAAGCTATACGACATTCTCGGGGTCTCCCCCTCGGTCTCCGAAAACGAGCTGAAAAAGGTAGGGGTTCATGTGTCTGCACTCGATGCTCGTTATCGCTGTTCAACGGGAGCGAATCGACTGATTTTTGTGTGTGAGTCAGGAAGAGAGAGAGGAGGATTAGCACTGAGCTAAAGCTGCTGAGTTTGGCCTAGTGACTATAGTTACCAGATCACCGGACAAAACCGACGAGATGGGGTATTGTTGTAGGATTTAATCAAGCGTATGTGCTGTCTCTTTACATATCCACTTATCTGTGTATGTGTATGATTT
>NW_015599542.1:0-418 GCF_001515605.1 Sinocyclocheilus anshuiensis | reverse complement strand
AATTGGTGGCTGACTAAATACTTTTTTGCCCCACTGTATGTGTGTTATGTTTTGTTAAGTTTTGACTTTGTGGTCAGCAAATATTAGGGCGCAAAAATGAACATGGATATAATCATATAATTATGGCTTAGGTGAAGGTAAACAATTGATAAAGAAAATTGATATATAACAGTATATTGGTTTACAGCAGTTTAATGTTCCTCAGGCTTTCTGTGTCATGAATGTTAATCAAACAACAAAACATAGAGAAAAATCACTTTTTGTAGCTTTAAAGATTTATTAGATGTAATTTATACAGTGAAGACTACTGTATAAATTATTAGCCTTAAATTTAAGTGGGGTTGTACAATGTCTATGGTAACATACAGTATTGAGTATAGGAAATTATGATCCGCACTCACGAGAACAATCTTCTTTT
>NW_015599541.1:0-418 GCF_001515605.1 Sinocyclocheilus anshuiensis | reverse complement strand
TTTATTAAAATAAATAATATTAAAAGTACACATATTTCACAATATAACTAATTATGATATGCTTTATAGATCCTACTTAAGTGGGTCAAAAAAAGCAAACGTAAAAAGTTAAGCTCGTTGCATTTAATATAAATTTAAGCTATTAAATATAATATAAATTTACATTTGAACATAGAACACAGAATAGTCAAGTGTCCGAAAACATAACATTTAGTCCCGCGCTTAAGCATATTATTTGAAAGCATATTATTTTTGTAATAAGTACTTAAGTAACAAGTATGCTAAAGTCTACTTTTTTGTCTCACATAAAGATACATTTTTTATATATTTATTTTATACATCTTTATTTTGTAAAATTTTATTCAGCATTCAAAGGGATGTGTGTTCAAATGTTATTAGACCTAATCTATATATATAT
>NW_015599540.1:0-417 GCF_001515605.1 Sinocyclocheilus anshuiensis | reverse complement strand
GAAGCGGTTGAGAAAGTCCCTGAGGACATCATTGACCAAAGCTTGGAACACTGCTGGAGCATTTGTAAGTCCAAAGGGCATCACCAGATATTCAAAGTGTCCAAGGGGCGTGTTGAAAGCGGTCTTCCATTCATCCCTTTCTTTTATTCTGACCAGATGGTAAGCATTTCGCAAGTCCAGCTTAGTGAAAACTGTGGCTACATGAAGGAGATCGAATGTGGAGTTGATAAGAGGTAAGGGATATTTGTTCTTAATAGTTATGTTATTGAGACCATGGAAATCGATACAAGGACGTAGGAGTGTGATCTTTCTTTGCCACAAAGAAAAAACCAGCCCCAAGGGGAGAGGAGGAGGACCGAATTAGACCAGCAGCAAGGGAATCATGGATGTATTTCTCCATAGCCTCCCTCTCAGGTC
>NW_015599539.1:0-417 GCF_001515605.1 Sinocyclocheilus anshuiensis | reverse complement strand
GCAGCAGGGACTGGAGCACTTGTCAGGATAGAAGGAAAAATGGATTGGGAAAAATACCGTCAAATTCTTGAGGAAAATCTTTTGCCCTCTGCCAGAAAGTTGTCAGTGGGAAGACGGTTTACCATGCAACATGACAATGACCTAAAGCACACAGTAAATCTGTTTTGACAAACCAATAGTAGATGGGAGCAGTGTTTGGAAACATTTTTTGATTACAGGGGCAGATTATTTATGAATAAAGACTTATTTTTTCTCAGTTTCTTGCACAAAATGTGTTATGACCTCAGAACACTTTTAGCATCGTGCATGACTTGAAAAATAATATTTTTTTTACGTTTTCATAACAAATCCATCTCCACATCTAGGCTATTCTGGTGTAGTAAACTTGCTTAGTAGCTCACCTGGTACAGCATTGCA
>NW_015599538.1:0-417 GCF_001515605.1 Sinocyclocheilus anshuiensis | reverse complement strand
GTGTTTCTCATCGCTCTGCTGTTTCATCCACTCCAGTTTCCGGCAGCTTTCCTGTGTTCTCTCCAGATCCAGATCCTTACTGTGCACCAGAGCATCCAAACCCTGCACACACAGAGTTCAGAGTTCAGACACACTTAAGCAGACAGTGTGTGCATTAGCGCAGGTCGTGACACATACCGTGATGGTGTCGTTGTTGTTGTCGAGGACGCAGCGCAGTCTCTCCAGGTCTCGGTCTTTCTCGCGGAGCACCAGCTGCAGTCGACGCACCTCACCGTCCTTCTCCTCCAGACAGCGGAACTTCTCATCAATTGAGTGCTGAAACACAACACAGATTTCAGCTAGACTTCCAGAAGAAAAGGAGAGTGGTGCATCTGATCACTTGAGCAGCAGCACACACACGATCTGAGGAATCACGCA
>NW_015599537.1:0-417 GCF_001515605.1 Sinocyclocheilus anshuiensis | reverse complement strand
CATTCGTCAATATATCTGACCAGGTAGATTTCATTATTGACGGCCACTGGCCACATTGTGTTGTATAATTAAGTTCAACTTCAAAACTTCAAACTCTTTTTCCGTTCGCCCCGTGCGCGGTTCAACAGGAAGCGTTTGAAATGACCGCTTGGCGCTCTTAATTTAAACTGCTGTTTCATTCCTCTCGGTGGGTGTCTATTTTATTGTTAAAGGTCACCCTCATTTGTCCGAGCCAACAAAGGCAGCCCTTAAAGTTGCGGGTGCTTTTTGACAGACAGTGGTCCTCTGTAAGTGATGGCCTTAAGGACAGGCATGGCACTGAGACACTCTCTCTCCACAGTGAGGGCAATAACAGATAACAAATCACACAAACCCACACTTCTCTTCCTGGCATGATTGACGACTTCACAGAGGGCA
>NW_015599536.1:0-417 GCF_001515605.1 Sinocyclocheilus anshuiensis | reverse complement strand
GTTTCACCTTGGTGCATGGACATAATGAGGGGAGTGGGGACAGAAGCAGGGGGGCGGGAACTCCAATTCTCTAATGGCATCTACTGCTCAGGAAAGAAAGAGAGAGAGAGAGACATCGAGGCAGATGTGTTTTCAGCAATGCTATAAAAAATTCATTTTTATACGTAGGTAAAAAAAAAAGACATTTCCAAAAGCAGCTGAGGTGCATAATAAGGAGTCTTAGATTGCTGTGGCTGCCAGTATGAGGCCAGCTTTAAAAATGTGACCTTACCTGCTAAGCTGACAAAGGAATCGGAGGGTCCACACACACACACACACAGAGAGAGCCCTTCAGTATTCATTATTCATGTGACCTCCTTCATTTTGGCCATTCTATCCACATTTTAAACACCACTGGATCTCATTTGGATGTTGGCA
>NW_015599535.1:0-417 GCF_001515605.1 Sinocyclocheilus anshuiensis | reverse complement strand
TGCAATGATTATATGTTGCGATTAAACTTTGCGATTAAGCAAAATGTTGGTAGCTTTCTATATTGTTCCAGGGTGAGCATCATCTGAGGTCTCAGTAGTGAGCTGCACATGCTGTCTAGAAAGATCTGCATTTAGTGCTCCTGAAGCACACTTGATTTATTTCAGGACTGTTTTGCTGTTAACATGTTGATAAACTAAACTAACAAACAAACAAATACATAAATAAGAGTACACTGTTTCCACTCACTGAAATTGATTTTTTTCCTACTGGATAACTTTGTTTTATATACACTATAAACTTAAAATTTCAGTAAAATGTTCACGAAAAGGTAACGGAAGTTTTTTTTCTTACTTTAATTAATCAAGGACGCATTAAATTGATCAAAAGTGAGAGTGAAGACATTTATAAAGTTACAA
>NW_015599534.1:0-417 GCF_001515605.1 Sinocyclocheilus anshuiensis | reverse complement strand
GATGCAGGTGTTTCTGGACAGGTACCGAACATCTCTTGTGACTCCCGGAAAGCAGAGCTGTGTGGGTAAGGCATGGGGGAGAGCATTAATATAGAGGAAGTGCAGCACGCCTGTGAAAGATCTGTCATGTTTAGCCCTGGATAATACAAGACAGCCAGCACATTTGAACTGAAACATTCTCGTTCAGGCAGAAAGAAGGACAGAAGCATCACGGTCATTCATACCGAGGGGAAACGTCTGCCTTCACATTGTTGAGCCACGCAACTTCCAAAAAGTGCATCTGCATCTTTGATAATTACGTTGCACGATTGTTGTGGGGGAGAAAAAATATGTTTTTGTGTGCAAAAAGATCACATTCCATTCAAAAGATTGCATTTACATTTAGTCATTTTGCAGACGCTTTCATCCAAAGCGACT
>NW_015599533.1:0-417 GCF_001515605.1 Sinocyclocheilus anshuiensis | reverse complement strand
GATCGGGGACGAGCAGAAGCCCAGTTACACCCAGCACATCCCCGCCAATACCAAAGTGATGCTCATCAGTGATATTGGTGAGGAATTTGCATAAGACATGCTCAAATATTTCTAAACCTTTTCAAATCCAGTGAATATTGACGTTTTTGTGCACATGTAAGATGGAGACGGGCGCTGTGAGCTTGTCGTTGGCTACACGGACCGGGTGGTGCGGGCGTTCAGGTGGGAGGAACCTTCTGATGCTTCAGATTTGAGTTCTGGTCAGATGGTCTTACTGAAGAAATGGCTTCTGGAGGGTCAGGTACTGAAGTAGATGCATCAGACATCAGGTCAACATGAAGTCAAACTATTATAGCCTTTTCTTCTGCTTTCACCAGGTTGACAGTCTCTCGGTTAACCCAAGTCCAGAAGGTCTCC
>NW_015599532.1:0-417 GCF_001515605.1 Sinocyclocheilus anshuiensis | reverse complement strand
TTCTTAATATTATGCCTAAAATGTGTTTTAATATCACTATTAATAGCTAAGGATTGTACAGTATGATCTCTGTATAATATTAGTCTTTAAATGCAAGATATTTAAAGCATACCTGAAGTATAAGATAATTAGATAATTTATTTTATTTGTCCTCAGGAAGGAAATTCATTTTCACAGAAGGTGCATATATAACACAAGGACAACTACACATTTTATACGAACTTGTCACAATACTTAGTATAATACTCAGTATACTTGCAATAGTTCCACTTTAGCACAGTCAGATATACTTCAATATATCTTTATTTACAATCAAATTGCATTAAGCACAAAATTAGTTGTTCCAACTTAGCAGGCTTTATGTATACCAGCTTAGTATACCAAAAGTACAATTGCAGGGTATTTTTATTAAGCACA
>NW_015599531.1:0-417 GCF_001515605.1 Sinocyclocheilus anshuiensis | reverse complement strand
AGTAAAAAGTACTATTACCACACTGTAAAAATACTCTGATACAAGTAAAAGTCCTGCAAAATTTGACTTAAATAAGTATGATCAGGTGTTACTTAATATAAGTAAAATCAGAAAACATTTGACTTCTAGGATAAAAAGTGAACTGTGACTATTACACTTTATTTTTTTATTATATCATTAGGTAATTATTAGATTATTATTACTCATACATTAATGTAGAAGCAGGATTTTACTGTTGGAGTTGATTGAGGAGTTTTTTTGAGGTATAAAAAACTAAGTTAAGTAAAAAAGTTCTATTTTTCATGTGAAAATGCAGTTGATTAAAAATAGAATAGAGAAACCTGAAATTTGTATGCAAGTACACTACATTACTAAGTGTACATAGCTTCATTTTGCTTAAGTAATTATTAGTTGTTG
>NW_015599530.1:0-417 GCF_001515605.1 Sinocyclocheilus anshuiensis | reverse complement strand
TTCCTAGGGCATTGCTAGAGTATTCTGACTGGTTGTACAACATCAAATATTACTTGTAATATGTTAATATTTCAAACAGTGTCAGTTCTTACCGCTGAGGGAGAAATCCACACTAGAAGCTCCAAATATGATGCTCTCTTTGGAATAAATGGCCACCTCTCTGTCTGCCCTCAGGTCATAGAGACGACACTGTAAGTATAGAAAATAAAGTTAGAATTAAATACATTTTTTTATTATTTAACTACAGTCAAAAGTACCTGTCAAAAGTTTGGAAACATTACAATTTTTACATGTTTTTAATGAAGTCTCCTCTGCTCACCAAGCCTGCATTTTTGTGCTCAGAAATACAGTAAAAAGAACTGTTTTCTATTTGAATTAGTGCTGTCAAATGATTAATCGCGATTAATCGCATCCAAA
>NW_015599529.1:0-417 GCF_001515605.1 Sinocyclocheilus anshuiensis | reverse complement strand
TTTTGAATGATGTGAAAACTTATGGAAATAAAAATGTGTATTTCATGTATTTTTTATATTGTTTTAAAAATTATAAAGAAATTAAAGATACTATACACATAAATAATAAAAATATTAAGAATAAATATACCATAGCCTATTGACTGACTGACTTCTATTAATATATGTTTATTTTGGTCTATGAACTCAAAGCGATAACATACAACAAACAAAAAAGAAATTAACTAAATAATTTAGCAAAACAACGCACAGTGACTAAAAACGAGTAGGCAGAAATCATTGCCCGTTACAACTGCACTCCGTGCAATCTTTAAAAAGTTATAAATTATCACCCATTTAGGGGTGCCTTAAGATAACCAGAGGCCCCTGGGCTACAGCATTACGGTAGTCCCCCTACCCCAGAAAAGCTATTTTTTT
>NW_015599528.1:0-417 GCF_001515605.1 Sinocyclocheilus anshuiensis | reverse complement strand
CCTTCAGTGTCACATGATCATTCAGAAATCATTCTAATATACTGACTTGCTGCTCAAGAAACATTTGTGATTATTATTATTAATATTATAATGTTGAAAACAGTTGAGTTGCTTAATTTTCTTTTTAAACTGTGATCATTTTTTTTCAGGTTTCTTTGATGAATGCAAAGTTCAAAAGAACAGCATTTAGCTGAAAAAGAAAACTTTTGTAACAACGTAAAAATCTTTACTATTACTTTTGATCAATGTACTGCATGCTTGCTGAATAAAATAATTATTTCTTAAAAAAAAAAAAACTTACTGATCCCAAACTTTTGAACTGTGTATATGTTGCTTTTAATCAATATTTATTGTGAAAAGCACAATAGAAAATACAGTTCCCTTTCGATACTTCACTCGTACTGCGTCTTGCTTAAG
>NW_015599527.1:0-417 GCF_001515605.1 Sinocyclocheilus anshuiensis | reverse complement strand
AAATCAATTTTACGCGGAAAACCAAGACACGTTTATTCTGCTTCAAATTACTGTTCGAATGGTGCACATGGTAACTTTTTGGCTCTGCTAGATGTTAATTTAAAAGGTGTGGAATGCTAATTAATATTAGTATTTAAAGAACGAAAGAGTGATGAAGAAGTGAAGTGCAGACTGCTCAAGGTCTTGAGATCACAGCAATTTAAGTGTGCATTTCAACACCAGATGATCCTCCATTAAATCACTCTAAATAAAAACGAAACTAGGCTAATGAATCCTGCTGTTTTATGCTTCCCTCTTATGTCTTTAACACGTACTGTTGGTACAGGACAAACTACAGCTACTGCGCCACATTTCTTCCTACTTGCTATCCCCCTCTCTTTATCCCTCCTCCCTCTGGTCAGTGAGTTACTCTCTCTA
>NW_015599526.1:0-417 GCF_001515605.1 Sinocyclocheilus anshuiensis | reverse complement strand
TCACCCCCGGAGCCAGGCTCCATCGCACTGCGGTTGCCATGGAGACAAAAATGGTACCTCGCAGTGAAGGATGTTGCAGATGCAGTGGAAATGTTGTCGTGACAAACCGGCAAAGGTCTCAAATTAGCAGCAATCAGACTTTAAATGAAGTGTTCACTTTTCATTTATCCTACAGATTTGATCAAACTGTTTGGTTTGATAAAATTTCAGTTTCGTTTCACAGAACTTTGCTGCTAGTTGATGCTTTCAAACTCTGCTGCATAGACAATTTGTCTTTGTGCATGTGTTTTGTTATATTTATGAATATTTATGAACTAAACAAGGAATAGCGATAAGCTATATAATTATTTTTTATAATTAATATAAGACTCAACTACAGGTGCATCTCAGTAAATTAGAATGTCGTGGAAAAGTTCA
>NW_015599525.1:0-417 GCF_001515605.1 Sinocyclocheilus anshuiensis | reverse complement strand
GTAAACCCAGCAGAGCGCTCTACCAACACACGGCATCTGCTTTAGATTTGCATTGTGTTTGCGGGCCCACATGTCACAGAGGATGCCGTTGCCTGGTGTACGCAAACTGCTATTTAAAGGATGTTTTCGCAAGTTTGCAAAGCAAATGTAAATCACACAACAGAATTCTTCAAAACAATGAACTGGGTTCTGGGTTCCTGGGTTCCTGGTGGCAAGAGAGGTGCTTTTCCTTCGGTTCAGTTCCATGATGCAGCTACCTCTTCCTGACCTCCTTACTGTGGTCTCTACGAGTTACTGAAATCATCTATGAAGTAATGCGTCCTGCACTGCTTAATGGCTGTGTTTTAGGGCGTCTATCCCATCAGCCCCTCAGTACAAAGACCGGACAGATCTGTCCAAGTGGAGCACTGCATTATA
>NW_015599524.1:0-417 GCF_001515605.1 Sinocyclocheilus anshuiensis | reverse complement strand
TTTTTGCCTTTTTGCTCAGCCACATGTGGCTGGTAGACTTGAGTGAAAGCATGTGTTTTCATTTAGCCCTTCAAATAAATAGGAAACTCTGAGAACAGAGGAAAAAGTTGAATCTAGTTAACTCGTTTTAAGGTTTTCATTTGTCAGTCAGAGGGAGTCAATTTGCCACTTTTGAATTATGTGAATATGTTAACCAACATTTATGTCCACACTTTACACTTAGCTCTGATAAGATATCAGGTGGCTTGACATTGGTTTTTACTGGCCCAAAGCAGAAAACTATGTACAATTACTGTAAAGATTCCAGAAAACAGTTCTCCATTTATATGCTCTGGCTAACTTCCCACAATGGAAAAATGCTGTTGGAAAAAGAAGAATGGAAAAAAGAATGTTTATGTTAAGGTTCCTGCTGGAGTA
>NW_015599523.1:0-417 GCF_001515605.1 Sinocyclocheilus anshuiensis | reverse complement strand
TACTGATATGAGCCAGATTTCATAGATCATAAAACTTATTGACTCATTCATGCAGTCAGTCTAACTAATAACAGCCCTAAAGAAACTGGAATCGGGCATATCATATCACCCAGCCTTGATGAAAATGAGTAAAATCTGAATTTAACCAGCATTAATGAGGATTTAAAGAGCTAAACACTTGCTCACAGTGGCAATTTGGTAAAAGGCACAATAGTTGAGTCACACAGGCAGTGATGAATATAATAACAGTGCTGCTCGCCAACAGATCCGGTTTCTCAGTTTTCACTGCAGATTCTCTTTCTTTTTGTTCAGCCATCCAGTGCCGGGAAGAGAGGAATTACAGAGACGGCTCAGCCTTCCTCCGAGCCCACATCTGCCAAGATGTCCTCAGAAACACACGCTGTAGACGCCACCCCG
>NW_015599522.1:0-417 GCF_001515605.1 Sinocyclocheilus anshuiensis | reverse complement strand
TACAGCCACTACACTGCACTATCTTCCCATGAGTCTGTGGTAAAAAAAAAAAATAATAATTGAGAGTAATCACTAAAAACATCATCAAAACTAGAGCTGTACGATTAATCAAAATAAAATCTAAATGGTGAAATGGCTTAGTGTAATTCTCAAATCACAAAGCCTGGGATTTAATTAAATAGATGCTGCGTATCCCAGAGTGAATCGCTCCACTGTGTTCATTTACATGTGTGCCGCTCATGAGCCGGTGTCTCAGAGCGGCTCCACACAAACGCATCTCTGCTCTGAGTTTAGCTCGCTTACAACGTGCATTTGAGTACAAAGTTGAAAAAATGTGGATAGCTATAAATATTAAT
This sequence comes from Sinocyclocheilus anshuiensis, assembly GCF_001515605.1. NCBI lineage: Eukaryota > Metazoa > Chordata > Actinopteri > Cypriniformes > Cyprinidae > Sinocyclocheilus > Sinocyclocheilus anshuiensis. The sequence continues at coordinate 61 of NW_015599522.1, read as the reverse complement.
ATTACAGTTGTACTGTAAAAAAAAAACTATAATTATATTATTTAAATTTTATTTTGCATTA
>NW_015599521.1:0-417 GCF_001515605.1 Sinocyclocheilus anshuiensis | reverse complement strand
CTGCGTCGAATCAGGCGTCGTTGATTAATTTCAGCCTATTAGCACCCCCTACCCTCCCCCCCGCCCCTCCCAGGTTAATTCCCCATGCCAGCGAGCGGGAAAGGGGGCTGCGGGTGTGAGCGATGGTGCAGGGGAGCACGTTGTTGTCAGGACTGTATTAATGAGTGCGCCGCTCAGGTCCCGTGGACAGGGGGACGGTGTTCCTGGCTGCGCACGGTGACGGCGACTCTGTCGAGGCCTGGCCTAGTTTCTGCCCTCACCGGGGAGCGGGAGGATCCAAGGACTGACGCTGATCACCTGACAGCGGCCCCACTGCTTCGAGAGAGTGTGTACGCACATGTCTGTGTGTGAGAAAGAAAAAAGTCAGGAAAGAGAGGATGCAAGTGCTGGAGTGGGTACATTTTTTTTTTTTTTATT
>NW_015599520.1:0-417 GCF_001515605.1 Sinocyclocheilus anshuiensis | reverse complement strand
GTGAAAAGCGCTGTACAAATAAACTTGAATTGAATTGAATTGACACACAGTAGATCGTGTTATCAGACGTTATATCACTGAAACAACCCAGTGTTACAACAGGTAGAATAAGCCACACTTGTATCTACAAACAAATACAGCAAAGTGATGCATATGGTTTCTATGAAAGCCCTGTCTTGAGTCTTTCTCACAAAAACATTTCTCACCTGTCTTCCTTGTCTTTTTCCCCAAAAAAACATTTGTCTGCAATTTTTTCTTCCTAATTTTTACATTGAAGGTATTCTTTTAATTGATAGATTTCCTTTTTCTTACACATTTCTTTGCCAAATGTTTTTACCTTTACTACTACCACTATTTATTTATGGTAACAAGTTTTAAGGACCAATTCTCACTATTAACTAGCATGCATATTACTAG
>NW_015599519.1:0-417 GCF_001515605.1 Sinocyclocheilus anshuiensis | reverse complement strand
GTCTTGCGTTTGATTATACATGTGAGAACTGTAAATGAAACCGAATGTAATGAAACTCATTTGTTATTTTTATGCAAATGTAACCAGTTCTGAATACATTTATTCAAACAAAGCATTTTAAACAGCATTGTTGTTTGACACTACATCTGATTACTTGCTTTGTGTGTTTGTGTGTGCAAATGTCTGTGCTCTTGGCTCGTACCTGTGCTGAGGTGTGTCCCAATGGCAGCTGCTCTCATTGGGCTGTAAGATGCCATGTGCTCTGACAGTGCCATCTGTGCAACGGGTGCCAGATGCCAACCTGTCCCGATCATGTCATACCAAGGCCTGTACATACCCTGTACAATCACCACAAGTAATGCATCTAGCGCCCTGTCACTCATTAAACACTCAAAACCTTTAGACGGGGAAACAAAG
>NW_015599518.1:0-417 GCF_001515605.1 Sinocyclocheilus anshuiensis | reverse complement strand
TGAAGAATGAATTTTACATTCACTTTTAAGACAATATTGAATTAATACTGAATTTATAGTTTTAGTGTTTTTACTTTGCTCCAGTTCCTGGAGAAGGTCTTGCAGATGGTTCATCATGGCAACCTCGACCTGTTCTCTGTTTGAGCCCATTTCACTGAAGTCTGCCTGGCAAATGGAAATGACAAAGTCTGCGTCCACGACCTGTTAAGTAAAATGTTGAAAAACAATGAAAACAAATTTTCAAATTAAAGCCTAGTCTTATGAGTTTACAGTTACATCTGGGGTAAAAAACTATTAGAAGTGGCATTGTGTAAATTCTGGAGAAGACTACAATGAAAATATAAGACATGTAATCACCTATCAAAAATCATGACATTTTCCATTAAAGAACATTTAAACGTTACACTGAGGTTAAAG
>NW_015599517.1:0-412 GCF_001515605.1 Sinocyclocheilus anshuiensis | reverse complement strand
ATGTGTGAATGAGTGTGTGTGTGTGTGTGTGTGTGTGTGTTACACGGCCGTCTGCTGTCACTCTACACCTCACGGACGCTGTGGCTCACCAGAGGCCAGTGTGGTTCAGGGAAGGTTTGGAAACGTCTGAAACCTCTAACCACAGGAGCAGGCCGGCCACCCAAGCCGACAGACTGTGGGAGAGAGAGAGCCAATATCTGCTGCGCCGCTGTGCCACACACCGACCGAACAGTACACACTCACTGCAAACATCATAGAGTTACAGCAGACAGAGCCCGAAATATCAGTGCATGTTCAGATTCTGCGCATTATTAGGGTACATATTATATATGGATACTTTGACAATATTGTACAACAATCCTGCCAATACCAAGATGCAAAGAAAAAAAAGTCTTAATTATTTTTGTTTTAT
>NW_015599516.1:0-417 GCF_001515605.1 Sinocyclocheilus anshuiensis | reverse complement strand
GGCATCCCAGTTTCCTTCTATAAAGACAACATTCAGGTTATAATTCCATACATAAAGATGCTCTATGACAGAATCCACAGAGGTGCATTTAACTGCTCTGAGAGATATTTTAATTAATCTCTGAAGTCCACATGACGATAGTCAACACTCCTTTAACGTTGACTAACTCATCATGGCAACTATTCTGGCAAGAAATCTAGAAGACGTCATGGAGACTCTTCCAAAGGGGTGAATAACAAAAGATTCAGCTACTGTCATGATCACTCCCAAAACACATTGCACTTTAATAAGTTTAAGTCATATTAAGGATGAGCTGGAACAGCAAAAACGTTCAAACCTGACTCTGATCCAGGATCTTCTCATTATAGAAAACCTCAGTGATGCAAAAAGATTTTTCAGTTGAGAAATACAAAGTGC
>NW_015599515.1:0-417 GCF_001515605.1 Sinocyclocheilus anshuiensis | reverse complement strand
CTCTGTGGTTGAAAGCCTGACCAATGTTTCTTTTTGCATTCTGTCATGAGACATATTTCTACTAGCCTGAGTGATCTTGTTAGCCTATACTTCCTAGTCAGCTAATGCTGGAACTTTAAGTTTAGATACAGCGACACAGACTTCACTTAAACATCACTTCAGCTCAACTTGAAAACTAAGACATGGTGATGTACAATATATTAATGAGGGAAGTGAAAGTAACAAGATTACTGTAAATACTGTACACCAAGAATGCATTATAAATTGTTTAGTAATGGTCAAAAAAATCAATGTTGTGTTCCCCTTGAAGTTGGTGACAATTCTTATTCTTTGCTGAGACCCACCTGAAATGGATAGAGTCGGTCAGGAGGTGCGCTGTCTTCTGGTAAAACAATCTCCACACATTTGATCTTTTCA
>NW_015599514.1:0-417 GCF_001515605.1 Sinocyclocheilus anshuiensis | reverse complement strand
GTCAAGCCCGCCGGCCGCTCCACTGTCAAGCCCGCTGGCCATTCCATTGTCAAGCCCACCAGCCAATTCACTCCCAAGCCGTCAGCTGACAGCAGCCAGCTCCTTAACCCCAAATCAGAGGAGGAATATGCGGAGGAAAAGACTGTTGGCTCCAGCCCCTGAGTCCGCTCCAGTGTCGTCTCTAGCCCCTGAGTCCAGCCCAGAGAGGGCTCCTGTTCCCAAGTTCAGTCCAGAGATGGCCACAGCTCCCGAGTCAAGCCCAGGGAGTGCCACTGCTCCTACGTCAGGCCCACGGAGGGCCTCAGAACCCAAATTTTCCAACAAGGAATTTTGGGAGGGGGCCTATAGGGATCTACAGTGCTGAGTCCAAGGCTGTCTGCTCCGCCATGGCCTCCTGAACTGTCTGCTCCGCCATGG
>NW_015599513.1:0-417 GCF_001515605.1 Sinocyclocheilus anshuiensis | reverse complement strand
TATATATATATATATATATATGTATATATAAATATAATTTTTTTTTTTTATTATTTTGGGGTGAAATATTACCCGGAAAGGCTTTTAGAACAGTTAGAAATGTACAATGATGGCATAATCATTCAGTTTTAGAGTGTTAAAATATTCATTAACAATACGAGTGTCACATTGTTTAATGGATTGACAGTTCCAGACTGTGTCTCTAGATGTCAGTGTTGCAGTGTGCAATAATTCATGTGTAACAAACACTCCTGCATTCTCTTTAGATTCCCTATAAGAATCCAAATTAAATTGATAAACATGCAAATTCGTAATGATGCTTATATATATATGCTTTTTTTTGATGAATACATCGTCCATGAACCGATCCATTCATCCATAGCACTATAGGATTATTCTGAGCCTGCCTTGACCGTG
>NW_015599512.1:0-417 GCF_001515605.1 Sinocyclocheilus anshuiensis | reverse complement strand
TTTTTTTTGCCTTTTTGCCTCTGTACTGTCAATAATGTGTGGCATCCTTGCTGAGCTCTGGCGTGTTGGAGATGTTTTGTTCTGCCTCTCTAGAGTCCCATAATCACATCAGCACCGTCTAATTTTATCCACTGCGCTGAGAGTTGCAACACAGTTCATTGTCCCTGCAGTGCAGCCGAGGGTCATTCGCTATGGTCAGAAACGCTGTTTACACCACATTAGTCTGATTTATGCTGTATTTAAAAAATTCATTTTGACTAGCTGTTGAAGCTTGTCCAATGATTTATTGATAAGGGTTCTTATTGTTTTTTTTTTTATGGTTTTAGTTAACTTTTTCCCTACTTGAAATGAAATGTTAACTGAAACAAAATAAAAGCGTCTTGCATAATTCCCTTGTCCAGTCGACTGTATGATGGG
>NW_015599511.1:0-417 GCF_001515605.1 Sinocyclocheilus anshuiensis | reverse complement strand
GGAGGCAAGAACATCAAGTAGTGCCACTGGCCCAGTATACAACAAAAACTGTCTCCATTCAGTTGCCTTCCATCTATGTCTCTCTGCAACAGATCTTGGCTTTCTAGCAAATTCACTGGGAATGTGACACTTGAAAGACATAAGTGTTTCTGACAACTGAGCTACTTTACTGGAAGGCAAGCGGCACCTATGTCTGCCACTGGTACCTGCCCACAGCTCTAGGAGCTTCCTTGTGACTCCAAGGCAAACCAGGTGCATGTAATCATGCGGAAACATGGAAACCATTCCAATGTCTGTTTCAGCAAGTGGGGAGATGTCTCTGTGATGTTCCTCATCTGTCTGAAGCCTGAAACTCTCATCGGTTCTGGCAGGGCATTTGCTGTCTGGAAAAGTCATCCGACCATCTAAATGAACCCC
>NW_015599510.1:0-417 GCF_001515605.1 Sinocyclocheilus anshuiensis | reverse complement strand
AAAGAGAAAGGAAAACTTGAAATGGCATCATATGACCCCTTTAAGGAAACCATATGAGTAAAACCATCATTAAGCAAAAAAGAACCATAAAACAGCAAAAATGTAGATGATAACATGCTGACAAAACTTAAATGTTTTAAAGTAGTGAGAGGTTTTATGGAGGTTTGAAGAAAGGCAGTTTCCCAACTCGCCAGAGATAAAGAAGAGCAGGTACAAAACTACCCAGCACAAAACAATAAAAGCTAACCAAGCTCACTTCTTCAACCTCTTTTTGTAGCAGAATATTGAGGAATCTTGAGATAATAAAAGGAACAACTATGATTAGCATAGTCACAGTCAATATTACAATGATCTTAAATGCTCTTCTCTTAACTGGATTTTCCTCCTCTCTCTCTCTCCCTCTCTCTCCTGGTCCTG
>NW_015599509.1:0-417 GCF_001515605.1 Sinocyclocheilus anshuiensis | reverse complement strand
CTGCACTGGAAGCTCCTGTCGCCAAGTCAAATTCCTTGTGTGTGTTGGTTATAAAGCTCCTTCTGATTCTGATTCTGATAACACAAAGGTGTTTGACGCTGCCCTGTCTTTTACCACGTTTTATGTAAAAGTGTTATGTGAGTTTTATGTACATTACACTGATACTAGTGAGTTTTAAAGCAGTCTATACAATAATTAATTCCCTTACCTGACCAACAACAAAAAAGAAACTTGGCATCATTTAGAGCTGTTTGATTCCTAAGGTTTTGAAAGAGTCTCTGATTCCTGGTTCATGAATCGATTCCTCACTGTTTTTAAAGAGTCACAAAAACAAATTTTTTTATTAATGTGAAAACCTTTTTATATGTAGAAATATGGAGAAAAAGAATGGTACAAATACTACTGGAAATAAGGCTG
>NW_015599508.1:0-417 GCF_001515605.1 Sinocyclocheilus anshuiensis | reverse complement strand
CGACCCCTGGTCACAGTTTTCGCTAGGTCACCGATTTCGGCACAATTAAATTGTGGAATTAAATTCTAAAATAAAGACAGACTGTTTGAACCGGTGATTTCTTTTTTCGCTTCTGTGGATGTATTTCATTATTTGATCTGCGATGAAGCAAATACATTTGTGTGGGAATTTCTCGCATTATAAAAGTTAAACTTGCGGGAATGGTTTAAATTATGCGAAATCCCGCGCCGAAATTCAAGCCCTGAGATACAATTAGTTTTGGGTGAATTTAACAGGCATTCGTGATCTCATCAATCCATTATTTGTTCCTGGTCATATCGTTTTGGCTGAGCACGAAGTTATGTTTAATTTTATATATTTATTTTGAACTTTACTGTAGTACAGCGCTGACTTTGTAGCATACGTTTGACTGAATTG
>NW_015599507.1:0-417 GCF_001515605.1 Sinocyclocheilus anshuiensis | reverse complement strand
TGAAAGTCCTTGAATCTGGTGTTCGTGAAAGAGTGGGAACCCTGTATTTTATTTATTGAAAAATGTCCGATGTGGCATTGAGGAAGATGTGAATTCTGTTGGTCTGTTTTTCAATGTGGCATTGAGATAGGTGTAAATTATGTTTTTTTTACATTTTTTAAAAACTTGGATAGACTTCTTTGATCGTTCCATAATGTGCAAGTGTTTTTTCAGGGTCTAGTGCTCTTGAGTATTGCATTTTTAATATGATATATCAAGTTAAAAATAGTTGTAAACTAAAAGTTAAACTTGTAGTTTGTTGATTTATTTTTTATTTATATTATATTATTTGTGTGTGTGTGAACTGATTCTTTTAATGAATCTCACAAAAATACTCTTGTCATTTTATTTAAATATAAAATCTAAAAATAAATTATA
>NW_015599506.1:0-417 GCF_001515605.1 Sinocyclocheilus anshuiensis | reverse complement strand
TCACAAAAACAAACCTGTGTGTGTGTGTGTGTGTGTGTCTGTGTGAATTGATTTGTTTTATTCTCCTTTTTTTAGTGATTAATTAGGGGGAGAAACAGAAAATGAAGCCTAATTTTTAGGACCATCTTTGATTTCCGTGATAAAGCAATTAAACAATTTCCTCACGCAACATATTACTGAAAAACAAATGTTAAAATATAATGTAATTTGTACAAATTACGATTTTCTATAATAAAATATACATAAAAATTACATATACATAATATACATACAGAGATACATATATAAATAAAGTCACAACCACAATAATAATAATAATAATAAACAAAAAAAATGCTAATTCAAAAATTTAAATTCTGTCATTTTACATTTCTGTGCACTCTAAAAAATGCTGGGTTAAATACAACCCAGTGCTGG
>NW_015599505.1:0-417 GCF_001515605.1 Sinocyclocheilus anshuiensis | reverse complement strand
GAGCACCCAGTTGAGATTGATGTGCGTGCTTTTGCCTGCCCTTCACTATATTTTTTATTAGCACTGCACTCCTGTTTGACTCCATTGTTGAAGACTTATTCAGTACACCTGCTGGTGTCATTATGGCTGAGCCACAAGCTGATCAGTCCAAAACCTTTGAATTTTCCGATGAAGACATAGCCCGAATACTCATGAAAGACTCGTTATTCAACGAAAATTCTGCTATGGACTTTACGAGAACATCGATTAAAAGCCTGGAAAAACTTCTTGAGAGGGAAACTAAACTATATCTTCATGGAGTTACTTTGAGTGACTATCTGAGAGTCAAGAGAATACCACGTGGCTTAAGAATTGTTAAAAGCCCTATCATTGGCAAGGACAATGCAAGTTTTTGCGATAAATGGTGTGAAATTCTGA
>NW_015599504.1:0-417 GCF_001515605.1 Sinocyclocheilus anshuiensis | reverse complement strand
GCTAAAATAATTAGATATGTCAGCAACTTACTAAACCAGCCAAAAGGTTCCCAAGAGACAGGAGCTTAGCCTTGCACTGATTTGTACATAACAGTAATCAAGCTAACTAGTAATCTAGACAGACTGTCATTAGTCATAAAATTCTGCAGCACCAAATAGATGTCCATCATTCACCAGCTCAGATTATATCTATTACGGTTCATGAAAGCCTCCTCAGTATGACAGACTCACCTCCTCATTAGCTGCACGTAAACAGGTGGCATGCGCTTTCGCATTTCAGGTTCCTCACGCCTCTTGAGCATCCTGCATTACCTCAAAAGGATCATCTGAACGATTTTGGAAAATAATCTAATTGCGATTTTTTTTTTTACTAATATTGCGATTGTGATTTAATATGCAATTATTTTTTAAAGCTCT
>NW_015599503.1:0-417 GCF_001515605.1 Sinocyclocheilus anshuiensis | reverse complement strand
TAGTTACTCCCCAACACTGGCCATGTCCAATGGGTGTGCAACGTTGGGGCACTGGACAGGGCCTCATCTGCACTGGCACATCAACTGCCTAGAGTTCTTGACTGTACTACTAGCCCTGAAGTGGTTTCGTCCGCTGGTTCAGGGCAAGCACATGTTGGTCCGGACAGACAACGTTGCAACAGAAGTGTACATTAACAGCCAGGGCTGATTCCGTCGCATGTCACAACTCACCCACAACAGGTCATGCTCCGAGGAGAGTGGAGACTTCACCCCCAAGAAAGTTCATCCCCATTTGCTTTCTCATGTCACTAGCTTTAATTATGCAACTTTGCTGGATAACAAATATTTTTATGTGACCAGCTGGACATAAACTAATACAAACAGATGGTAACAATCATGACTTTAAACATTTGAGTG
>NW_015599502.1:0-417 GCF_001515605.1 Sinocyclocheilus anshuiensis | reverse complement strand
TAGCTCATAACTTGCCGATTTAGGAGAAAATCTTAAAAATAATGGTCAGTTTGGTCAGTCCTAAAAAGTATTTCACAAAGAGTTTTAGCACTAAAACTAGCTCCTAAATCTGTGAAACGTCAGGAGTAGTAAAGAGGACTCCTATTCCTAAAATGGCTGTTGTCGGCAATCTGCCTCTGAACATAAACATTTTAGAAACATTTGATTATAATGACCTTTTAAAAAGGTATCACCTTTGGTTTGGAATAATTTGATTTTGGAACAAATAATTTTCTTTTGATTATATTTGTTTTCATTAACCAGTTGGGCAAGAAGTAACAGCTGTTCTTATTATTCTACTCTGTTATTAAAAGACTGTTTATATGCATTTTATTTTTGAGAAGCATACATGTAAGAGGCTGACAATAAGCTGAACAT
>NW_015599501.1:0-417 GCF_001515605.1 Sinocyclocheilus anshuiensis | reverse complement strand
GGTGTTTAACCGGAGTACGGTGGTGGGGGTGCTTGACATGTGTCATAAACTAGAAAGGGGTGCACGCTGCAAAAAGTTTGGGAACCACTGCACTAGACTAATGTAACTTGGCATAATTCATATTCATGAGCTCAGCTGATTTGTTGGATGAGGAAACACCCTGAAGCAGCCGATCATCGGCGCTCATGTGTCTGATTGATACAGATAAAACAATAAGTTCAGATGAGGAAATAAACATCCGCAGTCACGCACACTTACACAAGCAGCAGAGTACACATGGACACACACGGGTTAATGATCAAACTCACCCAACAACCTCCCATGAAGAGCACACAAACTCTCTCTCACACAAACACTGTATAAGGGTCACAAACTATGCTTTATCTAAAATGATCTTAAACAACATTTATATATATA
>NW_015599500.1:0-417 GCF_001515605.1 Sinocyclocheilus anshuiensis | reverse complement strand
GGTCAAATGTAAACATGGCTACTAATAAACATTTTAAGAGATCATTTACATATACAATGGCCCACAAAATAACATGGCCAGTTTCTTTAGTTTATACATGTAAATTCATAAAACAAGGTGTGATTCGACGTCTTTAAATTAATAATAATAATAATAATTATTATTATTAGCTTTTTACTAACTTGTAATTAACTAATTGCCAAATAATTATATAATATATAATAATGTATATATACATACACATTTATTTAGTTACTTAGTTAGAAAGTAATCAGTTTTTCCAATCCATTTGTCTAATTATTAATTAGACAACTCGCGATAAATAAATACTGTCCAGCATAAAGCAAAGTTTTAAAGTCGGCATGAAATGGCAGTTGCTATTGTCTTTTCTTCTCTACTGTGACGTATATCCGAGTG
>NW_015599499.1:0-417 GCF_001515605.1 Sinocyclocheilus anshuiensis | reverse complement strand
AATGACAGAATTTTCATTTTTGGGTGAACTAACCCTTTAACTTTGGGAACACACCTCTGCTAGCCCCGCCCCCACGAGAGAATTGTGCCAGAAGGGCGAGCGAAAATGAAAACTCTGGAAGTGCATTTGTAAGCACAGATCAGCAAAAGAAAGAGAAAACAGTTAGCAAAACATGCAGTGTAAAAAACGAAGTCAAAGATTATTTATTTAGTTATTTAAAACGTTTGTTTCAAAGTCATTTTATTCAGTTTAAATTTGTATTTTCATTTTCTTGAAAAATAACATTTTTTTTTATTGGCACAAAAGTAATTCCATAGTTCTAATTCCTGTCTACTTCCTCATAAACCTGTTGCTGCTGTTATGTTTTGTTATGGACAGAGAGTTTAATTGGGTTTTATTTTGAGTTGGGAATGAGTT
>NW_015599498.1:0-417 GCF_001515605.1 Sinocyclocheilus anshuiensis | reverse complement strand
TTTCTATTTTATATGACCTTGTGATACTTATGGCAAGCTTGTAATTACGAGTCTGACAATCATATGAACATTTTAGCAAATTAGATACTCCATGAAATTCCAACTAAATTATCCAACTAGCTATTTTAAGGACAGGCTATTCATGGCAGTAGCTGTCTTCTAAAGCCTGAGACACACTGCACAATTTTCGGCTGTCCCAGACGAAAGATTGGCATAGTGAAACAGTCGTGGCGATTTCTGTGATCATGGGTCCTAATCGGTGGTCATGTGTCTTACAGTGAGAGAGGTTCAAAGACGGCCGTTGTCACGATCTTGAGACCAAAGATAGCCTACGGTAATTTTCTGACAGTGTCAGAAATTCAGCATGATCATCGTACAACGTGTTTCTGGCCAATAAAAATGTGACATGAAATCAAC
>NW_015599497.1:0-417 GCF_001515605.1 Sinocyclocheilus anshuiensis | reverse complement strand
ATAAAAATGGAGTTATCGGTTTTTGCAAATTAACTCTTCAAATATTATATATACGCTGTAGCCTAGATTGTCATCTGAGGTATGTATAGAAATGTATTGCATATCGGACCGGTTTGCTCATGTATCACTTGTTGACTCAAAGATGCAAAGGAAAGAGTGAACAGAATGGACGAGAGGCTGTACATGTTTAAAAGATGTCAGTGAATGTGTGATGAAAACCCTTCTCTAACTAGGTTGAAAGACCTTGTTCTTACCTCCAGAGTATAAATGTTATAAATTTATTAAAGCTTCAGGGAGAGCAGTGGACTGCGCTGTCCATCTGACAAACATGAAGATGGTGAAAGACCTTTGAAATGCTAATGACCTGCTCATATTATGGCATCTTACTGTTTAATGAGGGGTTTGGTGGCCTGCCAT
>NW_015599496.1:0-417 GCF_001515605.1 Sinocyclocheilus anshuiensis | reverse complement strand
GTAAAAGTATTTTTTTTTATTTTTTAGTTGAAGTTTAGTTTAGTCTCACCTTAAATTTACAAGAATAAACTTTTAACTAAAAACAGAAAACTTTATGCGTTTTGACTATTCATTTACATGACAATGGCATTTTGGAGGCATGAAAATGTAAACTTTAAAAAAAAACACTATTATCGTCTCTGTGTAAACAACAAAAACGTTTTCACAGATCCACGTGAACAGGGATCATTTTGGCTGTATTTTAGTCTATACGCAAAAAAAGCAAAGGAAAAACTTTTCTGTTTTTAGCACATTGTTTTTGTGTAAATGTACCCAAAATGTACAAATAAAATCTAAGATTCTAAATATCAACAAAACTATAATATTATAATGATTAGTGCGGTCAAACGATTAATCGCGATTAATCGCATCCAAAAT
>NW_015599495.1:0-417 GCF_001515605.1 Sinocyclocheilus anshuiensis | reverse complement strand
CACAAAGGCTGGGTGGTAATTTAATTACATCCAAATCGACATCTCCTAGACTGCCAGAAAGAGCTGTCCCGAAATCATTTGGAAATCTGAGCATCTGAGTCTTGAGCATTTTATAATAAATAAATAAATAAATGTATTTTAGTTTTTATTAATGGGTATACACTATTACTCTTCATGTTTTCTGTTACGTGCAACCAGAGAGAAACTGAATAATTTTAGTATTATTTATATACGATTATTTTATTTAGCTTTTATTTTTAGATTTTCAGTTTCAATTTTAAGTTTAATTTAACTTTCAGTAATTTTATGTGCTTTGGCATTTTATTTTATTTTTTTATAATTCTACTTGGCTTTAATTGATTTTTCAGTTTTAGTAAAACTGAAACTTAAGTTAGTTGCCAAGGCAACGTTCCTAAT
>NW_015599494.1:0-417 GCF_001515605.1 Sinocyclocheilus anshuiensis | reverse complement strand
TACTTGAAAGTACAACTTAAAACGTTATTCACGGTGGAGGGCCAGCGGTGGTCAAACCAGAGCTCTCCAGTTGCTTGGTTCCAGTTCTGGCAAACACACCACGGTGAAGCTCTAATGCACTTTTCTGGAGTCTGTAATTTGATTTTCAGTCACGCGCAGGGATGATTTGGTCTGGTCTTTTTTATCTTCTCAAACAGAAATCGGTGACTTTAAAAGCAGAACGACCATTATTGATATCACTTGTGACAGTGAATTGGTAGCCAATATGCAATGTCTATGAAAAAGCTATTAGTACAAAATTAGAGGGTTTTTGTAATTATAATTTTAGTAGTGGAAACAAAACAGACTTCAGAAGATCTGAATGTTTCATAGTGAAGTTAAAGGGGTCATATGATGCTTTTTTAAAGATCATTATTT
>NW_015599493.1:0-417 GCF_001515605.1 Sinocyclocheilus anshuiensis | reverse complement strand
ATATTTTATTTTGAATTAAGAAATTATTATATTAATAATTATAGAAATGATTAATTATTAAATTATTATATTAGCTAACCATATAGGCTTTGGCTATCAGACTGTATTGCTCGCGATGTAAAGCGATACACGAAAGGGGAAATATATAATAAATATAAAAATATAGCCCTAACAAGTTCATATAATAATAGGCCTAATAATAATAATAATATTAATAATAAACAAATATTAAATTAAATGTTTAATGTTAATAAAATGTTTTATCCATTTCTGATAATCCTGGGTTGCTATGGTCACGCAGGTTTGTTTATGCACAAAAAATATGTGAAAATATATTTTTCCATGAGAAAAATGTTGTTCCCTCAACATGGCATCTCGAGGCCACGACTTCACATCGCGTGGCCACGACATAAGGAT
>NW_015599492.1:0-417 GCF_001515605.1 Sinocyclocheilus anshuiensis | reverse complement strand
GAGGATGAATCCAGGTCTGGCGCTTCAGAGGAGGGGAGCCCACACTCTGACATTTTCTTGCATTTTAAGTGCAGCAAAATTCTTGGGTCTTGATATTAAAGAAGAAGCTACAGTTTCAGCTCCCCAACAAGGGGTGTGGGCAAGTATTTCTCGTGCTCCGCCCCCTGTGTCTATTCCTGTTGCTGAAGATTATTCTCAGATGATGATGAAAGCCTGGAATAATCCAAAAGCGGCACCCCAATTTAATGCAGGGTGTAGGTGATTTGTCAAGATAAATTATGTCCCTGAGAGTGGTATGGGTAACATGCCCTCAGTGGAGCGAGAGATTGCAGCTTTAACCACTTTGGGACCTGATCAGGTCACAGATAATCCTAGGTGCCCTGGTAAAGAATGTCAGAAGACAGATCGACTAATGTG
>NW_015599491.1:0-417 GCF_001515605.1 Sinocyclocheilus anshuiensis | reverse complement strand
AGAGAGAGAGAGACACCCTTCTGTGAAGAATTCCTAAACATGCTTCCTGTCTGAGTAAGTAACCAGTGGGGTTTGTATAGCACCAGTACAGACGTGAATGGGCAACAATCTGTCTCACTTTTCTCTGGATAGTGCAATAATTTGACTGTACTCTATCAGTATTATATACTATACTGTACATACAGTGGCTCCCAGAAGTAGTAACTTTACCGCTTAGTAAAGTTATTTTCTAAGTGGTTTTTGCAATGACTTTTAACTTGATGTTCCCAAAATGATTTCTAGAGAATGTGATGACATTTTTCTTCTGTTTACACAGGTATAGTTAATCACATTAACTATGAATATGATCCACCAACATCTGACAACTTGGGTGTCTTATTTTTGAATGGTATATACTATATATATATATATATATAT
>NW_015599490.1:0-417 GCF_001515605.1 Sinocyclocheilus anshuiensis | reverse complement strand
ATCTCTCGTGCCGATTCCCAGAGCAGACAGAATCTCCCAGGGAAGGAGGAGGTGACCCAGCACACGTCCCATCCCAAGGTCTGCAAATACTACAACACAGAACGCACCCCTCAGATTAAGACCGCATGATTTGGGAAGAAATTGAATTGTGATTTTATTTAATATTTTAAATGTATAAAAAATATGCATTATTTTAGATTTATATATTATTATTGAGAGGAGAAAAAAAAAGCTTCAGGCTTGTAGAGCTGCACAATTTGGCCAAAATGTTGTGATTTATATATCAATGAGACTATGAAATAATAATAATTAGCTTTTTTATGGTTATCGGTCTGCTTAATATTAATATTCAAATATTTGTATTTACATATATTTTGTATTTATTAATATTATAAAAGAAATTGCATATATTAGTAT
>NW_015599489.1:0-417 GCF_001515605.1 Sinocyclocheilus anshuiensis | reverse complement strand
AGCGGCTGAGTTTGGGCAACATCATTCTGTATAACCGAGAATAACTGTTTCACGGTGTTCAGAGTTTTTTCAGCTGGACACTGTGAGTGTTCAGAACCACCAAGTTGCCCTTTAATGATTTGCCTATAGTCTGTAGGGTTTGGTCCTGTAGTGTGAGTTGTTCTCTCTGCTGGGGCATCTCAGTCTGGATCGCCCCTTAAATGTTGCCTCAGGGTAGATAGGCTCACAGAGTTGACGCTGGTGGGCTTGAAGGTTGAACAGGTTGAACAGGGTTCCAACAGCAGGAGCAGCTCCGAGCAAGGCCCCCAGGAATCGTTTGTTACGCCTGTTATGTTCGCTTAGCTATGCTTGGCTGACAGTCATTTTCTGCAGCTGAGTGAGCATGTGTTTGATATCGGCTTCTGCGTGAGCGAGGGT
>NW_015599488.1:0-417 GCF_001515605.1 Sinocyclocheilus anshuiensis | reverse complement strand
TACCAACCCACATTCAAACACCCTTGATTCTTGTACCCGCTTAGAATCTTCATAGAGCTTCATCCGGAGCTGCGTGTTCAGCTCTTCCGTCCACTTGCCGCTAGCTTGCAGGAACTAAGAGTCTTATGTGAAGTCAGCATTTGCACATAATTGAGGTTTCAAAATAAAAGTACTGCAACATATAATAAATAATATAATCTATTAAAGTATAAATAACAAACACGACTTCAATTCTCAATTATGAAAATGTTTTTACAAACATAAATTCTATCAAATATAAATACAATATAATAGCAGCAGTTTCACATCAGAACACATTAACATTTACACTACAAATGCAATATGGCCATATGTTTTCTGACTACCACTGAACATGGTTTGAGTCATCAGCCTCGATTAAACCTGTATTTAGCGCTG
>NW_015599487.1:0-417 GCF_001515605.1 Sinocyclocheilus anshuiensis | reverse complement strand
CTTTAGTGGGTGAAGGCACAAGCTGGGGCGAATGGGACTCCTGGAGTAATACATGTGAAGGAAAAGGGATTTGTGGTATCCAGACACGGGTAGAAGAGTCACAGGGAGGAGGAGACGACACCGCTCTCAATGATGTGCGCATGTACTGCTGTGATTAAGGTGATTTGAACACAATCAAACACTCGGATCACCGCTGTTTGGAAGATCTGTGATGTTAGTGCTTGCTTACCTGACTTTGGCTTTTCTTTCAGTTGTTAGAGGCCGACAGTAAGAAGATCAGATGGATCATAATTGATCAGCATACTGTTATGAGCTCACGTTAACCATGTCCTATAAAAGCCAGTCACACAATAAAGCCTGAGATGTGATCAGGACCTCAACACAGAGCAGAGGCCGACTGTACATCTCACTTATTGT
>NW_015599486.1:0-417 GCF_001515605.1 Sinocyclocheilus anshuiensis | reverse complement strand
GGACGACAAATGCACCAAAGTTTTCCTGTTACAGATCAAGAAACAAGAAACACTGTAGAGTTCTTTTGTTTCCTTTCATATCTTGATGACAGAAGCGCACAGTCGCAGTCAATGCTCTGCAGTCCCGTGTGTGTGTGACGGAGACGGGCTGTGCGATGATGGCGGAGGGCTTTAACAGCCATGCGAGCACAGATTATGTGCTTGAAGGGGTGGAGGCCCGTGCCAGCAGTGACAGTTGGACTGGGAATTGGTGGGAGCCTCAGCCGTGCGGCACGGACCCGGCTCGGAGGACCCATCAGGTCCGAGCCCCATCTCTCCCCTCGCGGCAGCTCCTCGCAGGGACGCGGGCTAGCTGGCAGCTCCAGGCGGCCTGATGGGGGTAAACCGGCCCCTCGAGTGTCTTGATGAAGCGCCGGT
>NW_015599485.1:0-417 GCF_001515605.1 Sinocyclocheilus anshuiensis | reverse complement strand
ATATTAAAATAATATACATTTATTATAATATGGAAAAAGCATAAAGTATGGCTTGATTATTTTTACTGTAGTTGTTGTTATTATTATTATTTATAATTTTATTTATTGCATTAAACATTTTACTCAGCCATAGTAGAATATAAGAGAATAATAAAAAAAATATAAATTTTATAATGCATTACATTCATGTAAATGTATTATAATAAATTTAAAAAGCATAAAACATGCCTAGATTATTTTTTAACTAGTTATACTACATTTTTCTTCTTGCATTAAACATTAAACTTCTGTCAAAATCAAATATAATATTAAAATAATATTTAATAAACCGTACAATATGAAATATAATACACCGTATACTAGGGATATGCCGGTATCAAATCTTCATGTTGCGATTAATTGCTAATGCTTTTATCA
>NW_015599484.1:0-417 GCF_001515605.1 Sinocyclocheilus anshuiensis | reverse complement strand
GGCGAGTACTGGAAAAAGTGGTATCGGTGCATCCCTAGTTTAAACTGGTGTTTTGCTCTCATGCTCATTTAATATGTGTTTCAGGTTTGGGACAGTCAACTTTAGGTGGACCTCTGAGTCTGGGTGGTTTAGTCTCTACCTCTGTTGCGACCAGCTCTGCTCCTGCGCCCAGTCTCGGCCTGGGTGGAGTAGACTTCAGTACTTCCTCTGAAAAGAATACTGACAAGTTATCAAGCACCAGACCGGAGTAAGAACCATCCTACAATCACCATATGACTCATTGTAGTTTATTATAGTGGCTCTTACCTTGCTCTTTATCTCTACAGGGACAGTAAAGCCCTCAAAGATGAAAACCTGCCAGGTCCGATCTGTCAAGATGTGGACAACTTTCAGTAAGTGTGCCACTTTTTTTTTTTT
>NW_015599483.1:0-414 GCF_001515605.1 Sinocyclocheilus anshuiensis | reverse complement strand
ATACATTTGGTAAGGAAAATACTGAACGTATCACAATCTAAAGAGTCAAAGTTATATACAGTCATTATTGTCCTGCATTGTGGCACAGCATTGCTTTTTGTAAGTTTCGTCATTCATGAAACATACAAAAAGAAGGAAGTAGAATGTTTTTTTTTTTTTGCGGTCCAAAAAGATCTTTCAAATTTTTTGTTTAAAAGACAGAAAACTGATCAAAAACTGATCCCCAACCAAACAAATCCATGAATCATTTATGTAAAATGGTCTCTAATTGGCATCTGTAGGACTGAGTTCCTGAAAAGATACAAATGACAGGAATTCATATTAAAAATGCTTAAACATTAAGTTAATGTACAGTAATGACAAAATCATTAGTAATTTTAACATATATATATATATATATATATATATATATAC
>NW_015599482.1:0-417 GCF_001515605.1 Sinocyclocheilus anshuiensis | reverse complement strand
ATAACAGTTCCCAACATCAAACACTATAAAAGTTTTGGCACTGCCTGACACCGGAAGTCTCGCACATTTACGTTAAAAACGCCCGCGCTTACGTTAAAAATAAAATGGCAGCGTTTCATAAGTTATAATAATAATGTTTATTTTACACAGCGCCTTTCTACAAACTAAACTCAGAGATGTCTCGGATTGGTCAGATACAAGGGATCAAAAACTCCTATTTTAATTTTTGCTGTGTATCTTCAGCTCAACAGCTGTTTAAGTTTATTGTTCAGGTACACACTTTGACTAATACTATAAATAAATAGAAAGAAATTTAATATTCAACCAGTGTTCATTCTCATCCATCCTAATAAATAAATCACCTCCAAAGTACAAAATGTCCCCATGAAAACAAACATTTATTTACAGGATGCCAAC
>NW_015599481.1:0-417 GCF_001515605.1 Sinocyclocheilus anshuiensis | reverse complement strand
AATTTTCAATAGCCAGAGAAAAGTTCTCCATACAACAAGACAAGACCCTGACAGTGACGGACGATGGAGGAATAGAGATTGATGCTGATGTGTTTCCAGAGTTGGTGACCAAGGATGTGTGCTTGGTCATTCATGTTGATTCTAATGAAGGTATGTCTTGTGCAAGGATAAGATTAGATTGACAAAGTTGTAGGCTATCATAAAGAAAATTCTTGTGCCAGAATTAGCTCAAATATTAAAAACAGTTATTTGGATTGTTGTATGTTATTGCATGTCTCTATTACAGTGTTTCAGCATGAAAGTCTTAAAAGTTTGTTAGTTTAATTGACAAAACAAATGATGCTGACAAGTTTTCTCATTGTATCTCATAGGACTAGGGCTACATGATCAATTGTATTTCATTAATGATCATGATTT
>NW_015599480.1:0-417 GCF_001515605.1 Sinocyclocheilus anshuiensis | reverse complement strand
AAAATTGTATACTTCTTTAACTGATGAATTAATTTGATAATAAAATCTTCCTGTATCAGCTCTGTCCCACTTCTTCTGCCACTCTTTTTGAATATTTGATTTAATAATTGATTTAATTTCTCCTCTTCCTAATGGGACATCAATCTCGATATCCTTTTTTTTTTTTGGTTGCCTTTTTTGCTAACTGATCTGCTATTTCATTTCCATTAATCCCTGTGTGAGCCGGTATCCAATAAAATTTGAGATCTATTCTCATACTATTTAGAGATTTCAATGTCATATATATATATCATTTCAAATGTCTTCTCTAATGGATTTATATGAAACCAAACTATTTAGCACTGACATAGAGTCTGAACATATAACTACTTTATCTAACATCTTCTATCCACTGTAATGCAACCATTATTGCAACTA
>NW_015599479.1:0-417 GCF_001515605.1 Sinocyclocheilus anshuiensis | reverse complement strand
TATATTAAGATGATTTAGTATGATTCATAATTAAAGAGAGATTTGAAATAACAACATTGCATTAATTAATTTTATTAAGATAATAATGAAAGAATTGTATTTTTATTTTATTTTAAATACATTTGTTTGATTCAAAAGATTCATCCAATGGACTGTGTATATTTCTGAAGTCCTAACAAACCTTTCAAATGGTCCACGAACACGATTCACCACCTGAAACATCAGTAAGTCTTCAACCAGCCTGTCCCTGTCGGCAATGCTTCTTAATGGCCTAAGACAACCTGCGTTGGCAAGGTAGTCCATAATGGGCTCAGTTGAGTGTTGTAGCTCTTCAAGAGTTGTGGCTTCAGAAACCTGTATGTGAGCAAATGGCATGTGCATTTCAAATTTAAGTTAGAAATATTTCAGAGAAAGTTT
>NW_015599478.1:0-417 GCF_001515605.1 Sinocyclocheilus anshuiensis | reverse complement strand
TACAGAAACTGTTATGGCAGCAACATTTTGACAGGATTGACAGAAAAAAAAGTTCCTATTTCAGTGTTTCAATGTTTTTGTTGAGAAACTGTGGACAGCATGTTGGTAACCACATCCATATTTTGTGGTCATTTCCAAAATTAAGAAACTATCGGAAAGACGTATTTGATGCTCTTAAAGAAATCTTCCATCATGAAATCCCTGAAGACCCCATAGTAGCCCTTCTAGGTGTACGCCCAGAGAGCTAAAAAATCATTCTTAAAATGTCATGTGACTTGCTTAACAATCAGACTGCACTGTCAATGATCAAACTGCAGGAAAGCTGGTAGTGTCTTGTAATGTCCAATATGTTTACCTAATGTTTATATAAATAAAAGCGAGGTGTGCTGTGATTGGCCAGCTATCCAGTGTGTTGTG
>NW_015599477.1:0-417 GCF_001515605.1 Sinocyclocheilus anshuiensis | reverse complement strand
TTTTTTTAAGGCCGGGAGAAACAATAGATAAATGCAGGATGTAATTTCTGCAGAGCGACCTCTTCATCCCAAAGAGAAGGTTCTGGAACAAGCTCTACAGTGGTGTAAAATGGCTGATCCCAGCTCAGCATATCTGGTGGTGAAGAAGGTGCCTAGAGGAGAAGCTATAGACATTTTCACAGGTGAAAGCATATTCATTTCATCAGATGTACTGACTTTCAGAAAATATAATGAAGTGTTGAATATTTTAAAGTATTTGAACCCATTTTTCACTTCAGTTGTACTGCATTGTCACAAAAACATGTTTATAAGTACAAATATTCCATAAATCCCCTCCACTAACTTGAGGTAATAAAATGCACAAAAATTGCAATGCTGTTCAAAAGTTTGAGATTTTTTGTTGTTGTTGTTGTTGTT
>NW_015599476.1:0-417 GCF_001515605.1 Sinocyclocheilus anshuiensis | reverse complement strand
GAATTTGACTTGGCAGCCAGAGAGGTGAGACCTTAGACCTTGGATTCTTTGACAGAGCTGACATATTTTCCTATTCTTTCTCCCCTGCGCATGAAAAAATGTACTTAGCACCAACAGGCTTTAGCTCTGACTGTTTGCAGGAACTATTTATAAAATAAACTGAACCTTGGACCTCCTTTATCTCAGACGGTGTCTTTTTTATTATCTGATCATATTTGCATAGCCTGATATTTCTTTGATATGTTTGAATGGCAGGCTGGTCGCTCACGTCAGCTGGGAGCTTCTGTGTACTGTGTTGGAGTGAAGGACTTTAATGAAACCCAGGTGAGGTGACAACCGCACACAGGTCAGAATAGGGCCTTTCGCACCGCGTTAGTTCCAGAACTAAATGGACAGTACTAAAGTACTGGGACGATT
>NW_015599475.1:0-417 GCF_001515605.1 Sinocyclocheilus anshuiensis | reverse complement strand
CTCCACCACCATGGGATCCTTCACAGCTGGACAACACAGATGCATGAACACAAACACTTCCTGTGGCATCTGCAGGACTAATCAGCTCACTGTCGCTTAGTGTAACTGGTGAGTCAGGGTAATTAAGTGTAAATGCAAAACAATTACTTAAATATTACGGTAATTTAAAATAACAAACAAAGAGTCTTAAAATGAACTTGAGGGGAAGCGGAAGTTCCTGCTGGAGAAAAAAATATTCAGAGTCAGGAAGCAGGTGCATTATTCATTTCATGTATGCTGTAATGGTCTAGAATTACATCACATATTGGAATTATACCACAAAATAAGCCACATATGTAGGTTACTAAAATGTTCTACACCATATAACACTGGCTGTTTTAAAGGGGTCCTATTATGCTTTTTCACTTTTTCAACTTT
>NW_015599474.1:0-417 GCF_001515605.1 Sinocyclocheilus anshuiensis | reverse complement strand
AGTGAGAACTTCTCCACTGGGCCACGCTCCACGGACCTCTCACTCCTCTCGCAGCGCATGTCGTGCACGGCTGCCTAGTGATTCTGCTGGGCCGTCTCACGGCGGTCCCAGCGTGTCATTCGGTGTGCCGCCAGAGGATCAGATGTCGATCGCAGCATCGGGGGATTTGGACCCAGAGCTGTCGGCCATGCTTGCCTGGGCAGCTGTGAGCAACAGGCTGGAGGTGACTACACCGCCCAGCCCTGAGCGCTTGTGGCTGGATGATTGGTTTCTCGGAGCGGAGCGCGACCCACAACCACGTTCTGCTCCAGTTCCTTTCTTCCTGAAGGTGCATGAAGAGGTGACAAAGTCATGGACAGCCCCTTTTACGGCCAGAAGCCGCTTGTCTCCCTCTTCCGTCCTCACTACCCTCGATGG
>NW_015599473.1:0-417 GCF_001515605.1 Sinocyclocheilus anshuiensis | reverse complement strand
TTTTTTTTTTTTTTTTTTAATGCATCTGAAAAGAAAACAGATGGAGGGGAGTGAATGATACAAGAACAAGGGCGACTTAAAAGGCCTTGTGAAACACTTGAAGCATGGAAACAAGACGGCGCTTCAAACTTAGCCAGTTGAGGACAACACATGAACGCCAGCTATTTGCATTCAGATGTATGAACTGTAAATGTAATTGAGCTCAAGACACAGTCACGACAAAACTTAATATTTCCTACCTGTATTTCACGTTTCCATAATCCAGCAGTGGTGAAGTGTAGAGGTTCGAGTTCAAGAAACAACCATTTTCTGACATGAGAATAATTTTCCCTCACAACATTTCAACAATAACGTCGTATGGCCCGTGTTTACGCTGTCTATGAAGAATCAGAACTAGCGACCGCTCGATTCGTGAGT
>NW_015599472.1:0-417 GCF_001515605.1 Sinocyclocheilus anshuiensis | reverse complement strand
CTTACTTGTGACTTGCAAAACAATGACTTGGTCCCACCTCTGGAACTAGGTGTCTCTATATTTACAGCCTACAGTTTTTCTTTCCTAAACAATATGTGTCACGCATGGAAGCAGGGAAAACAGGTCACTGCCATGATTTTTGAGTAGAAAACAGAAAAATTTGATGCTGGAAGAAGTCACATAGGCTATTGAGCAGTTGTTCGTGGATGATAGCATTTAGATCTTGGTACAGATTATAAATCTGAATTTGTCATTTAATACTCCTCAGGGCATTTCAAAATGATATCTTACTCTATTGCTCTTGTGATGTGCGAATCAAGTAGACCAAATGTCACTGCGCGTTCTCGCCCTGCCCTGAGGCATCAAATTGCGGGAACACAAGACATCTGTCGCGGTTTGGAGTCAGAGGAGCTCGTT
>NW_015599471.1:0-417 GCF_001515605.1 Sinocyclocheilus anshuiensis | reverse complement strand
GACGCATTAATTGAGTGTATTTATGTACCAACAAATTTAATAGCCAGACAACAACTTAATTTTTCTCGTAGAATAAAGAAGACTCAAAATATTTTTAATCTTTGGCTACAAAGAGACCTCTTTCTTTATGGTAGGGTTCTCCTCTCTAAAGCGGAAGTTCTTTCTCGCTTCGTCTATCCTTCACTTTCTTTATATGTCAATG
Source organism: Sinocyclocheilus anshuiensis (assembly GCF_001515605.1). Taxonomy (NCBI): domain Eukaryota; kingdom Metazoa; phylum Chordata; class Actinopteri; order Cypriniformes; family Cyprinidae; genus Sinocyclocheilus; species Sinocyclocheilus anshuiensis. Next base: position 215 of record NW_015599471.1, on the reverse strand, counting down.
ATTGTACTATTAAAGGTGTTAATAAACTTTTCCTCGACTTTATATGGAAAAACAGGTCTCATAAACTTAAAAAAGCAGTCATATCTAATTGTAGAAGTGATGGGGGACTTGAAGTTATAAACTTTCATAACACCGTTTACACGTTTAAAATAAACTGGCTAAGAAGTTGTTTAATAAATCCAAATTCTGTATGGTTCTTTATTCCTAATTATATT
>NW_015599470.1:0-416 GCF_001515605.1 Sinocyclocheilus anshuiensis | reverse complement strand
GGGCGAGAGGATTGCCATCAGTGGGGACAAGGCCCTCATAGAGGAGATTTTCCCAGAGACAGGGGATGTAATGTGCAATTCAGTCAATGCCGGCTGGAACCAGGACCCAACCCACGTTATTCGCTTTCCACTAAATGGCTATTGCAGGCTCAACTCTGTGCAGGTACAACAGTCATCGAGTAATACTGAAACAACACTGGATGGTCATCATCACTGACTAATACACTACCGTTTAAAAGTTGGGGGTCAGAAAGATTTTTTAAATATTTTTGAAAGAAGTCTTTTATGCTCATCATGGCTGCATTTATTTGACCAAAAATACAGTAAATATTATTACAATTTGAAATAATTGTTTTCTATTTGATTATATTTTTAAATGTAACTTATTCCTGTGATGGCAAAGCTGAATTTTCAGC
>NW_015599469.1:0-417 GCF_001515605.1 Sinocyclocheilus anshuiensis | reverse complement strand
CACTTATATATTGTTAGTTTTGACTGCTTTTATTGTCCTCATTTGGATAAACTTTGGATAAAAGCGTCTGCTAAATAATTAAATCAAAAATAAATAAATACTCATGTATATGTTATAGACAAATGTATATTAAATGAAAGTACAGTAATTTATATTACTTTTATTTATGGACATGTATTATTATTATTATTATTATTATACATCAAACTCCTGATATGTGCAAATCGAGTTTTGTCTGTGTGGTGACGCTGCAGGGTGTTGTGAATGAATGCATTTTGTCAAGTGAACTGAAATTTAACAAATATCCCATGCTCAGAGAGTAGGGAGCAGCAAACACTGCGCAGGAACCCTGCCAAGCGGAACGCAAAACATTTCTCAAAATGTTCCACAGAAGAAAGAAAAGCATACAGATTTTTT
>NW_015599468.1:0-416 GCF_001515605.1 Sinocyclocheilus anshuiensis | reverse complement strand
GTGAGTGAGTGAGTCTGTGTGTGTCTGTGTGTGTGTGTGTGTGTGTGTGAAAGCAGGTCCTGCCGTCTGTCTTCATTTGTCAGAGCTCTGGTGTAAAAGTTGCTTTAAAAAAAAATTCACTTTCCAAATATAACACATGCTCAATTTTCCTCAGACGACCCACCAGACAGAGATAAAGACACAGACGAACACAGAACAAGAGAGAGAGAGAGAGAGAAACACATTTACATTAACATTTAGTCACTTAGCAGATGCTTTCATCCAAAGCGACTTACAAATGAGGACAAGAGAAGCAATCAAACCAACAAAAGAGCAATAATATGCAAGTGCTGTAACAAGTCTCAGTTAACCTAACACAGCACACATGCAAGGGTTTTTTTAAATTATATAATAAATAAAAAGAAAACAGATAGAAT
>NW_015599467.1:0-417 GCF_001515605.1 Sinocyclocheilus anshuiensis | reverse complement strand
TGGCACATAACCTGGTGAGCCAAGTGGTGTATCTTTGGCTGCATCCGTATACTGGCCCTTGATATAAAGTTCCAGATCCTCTTTAGTGATGGCCAGCTTGCCGCTCCACTTCTCATCCAGCAGCTGACGGGCGTACTTGAAAGGGTCTTTGAAGAAGTTCTTCCTTTCCTTCTCCTTCCGTTTCCTCCGCCTCCTGATCCGTTCTGCCCGGCGTAGCTTGGCCAGCCTCTGCTTAAGGTCATCCCATAACAGCTTGAGGCCTTCTTTTTCTTCTGGGGCTGCTTTCCTCCACCTCTTCCTCAGGTGACACCTGTCTGATATGAGCAACTCGATGTGTCTCTCCCTCCGTCCTTTTTGTCTTGGGGCTATGGTTTGTTTGGTCGTACACTCTCCAAACCTCTCTCTGCACTCCTCATA
>NW_015599466.1:0-416 GCF_001515605.1 Sinocyclocheilus anshuiensis | reverse complement strand
GCGCTCGGCCGTCGACATGATGCACTAGGAATCTTGAACCAGGTCACTTTTTTCCAATCATCCACAGTCCAGTCTCTATGATCTTGGGCCCATTTCATGCAATGTTGGTGATGGCATGCAGTTAGCATGGAGACTCGGCTGGGTCGTCGGATGAACAGGCACATATGCAGAAGGCTGCGGTGAACTGTGTGCTGTGACACACTGACCCGGTCACCACTGATGCAGCTGCTGGTGATTTGTTGCACTATGGTCCTCCTGTTACTGTGAACAATGTGCAACAGTCTCAGCAGTGTCGACAGACAGTTTAATTTATGCATTTAGCAGACGCTTACAGAGCGACTTACAGAGCATTCAGGCTATACATTTTTTTGCCAGTATGTGTGTTCCCTGGGAATTGAACCCACAACCTTTTGCGC
>NW_015599465.1:0-417 GCF_001515605.1 Sinocyclocheilus anshuiensis | reverse complement strand
AGTGGTGAAAAGATGGCAAGAAGTTGGCTGATTTATTCAATGAAGAACAACAGCCTCTTTTGCTTCTGCTGCAAATTGTTTTCCAAGAGGAACATTAATTTAACAAGTGCAGGAATGGCAAATTGGAAACATGCGAGCGATTACCTCACATCACATGAAAACAGTCCAGAACACCTCAATTGCATGAAAGCATGGAAGGAACTGTCAGTGAGGTTAAAAAGTGGGAAAACTATTGATAAGCTGGAGATGGCACTTCTGGAGGCTGAGAGGGTGAGATGGAGAGCAGTGCTGACACGTCTCACTGCTATCGTGCAGTCACTGGCAGTTCGAAATTTGGCTCTAAGGGGACACACAGAAACACTGTTCACACCATCAAATGGGAATTTTCTCAAAGAGGTCGAACTTATGGCCAGGTTT
>NW_015599464.1:0-417 GCF_001515605.1 Sinocyclocheilus anshuiensis | reverse complement strand
TATTTAAACTTTGTGTATATTGCTTGCTTTGCAGACTCTTATTATACCCACTGGACTCTTTCCAGAATGGAGGGAAAAGCTTTTATTATAATGTGCATTTTCATTGGTAGGTGAATCAAATGTAAAACAAATTGTACAAAACAACAACAACAATTCTCCAATTGACTTAAACGTAATATATACATGTTTAAAATATATAACTTTAACAGCACACCAACTTTTTGTCTTCTCTAGCAACAGTCCAATCCCAAAGTACAACAAACTCCACAACAGATTCAACATCATCACCATCATCTGTTAGTACAACCGACACCTCCGCAACACCCACAGCTACAACGACGTCTTCAACAACCACTACAGCTCCTGCTGAAACATCCACCACTACTGCAGGAGTTACCACAACAGCACCACAAACTA
>NW_015599463.1:0-416 GCF_001515605.1 Sinocyclocheilus anshuiensis | reverse complement strand
ATTACAATATTGCATTACTTCCTAAAAAAGTAACCAATTACGTTAGTTACTTTTTATGGAAAGCAATGCGTTACGTTACTTTTGCGTTACTTTTTCTCATCTGCCTTGGCCTAATTTTTCTCACTTCAGAAACAAAAAAAAAGAGAGAGAGAGAAACAGAAATAGCATGTTTAAGTCATTTTTGCTCATTAGTATGGTTGAATTGGATCATCGAAGGTCAGCAGCAAAAATACTGATTAAAAAAATGGAATTAAATGCATAAAGGATATTTGTGTTATTTAACATGTTCGCGTCATGTCCTGAGTCTGCATTTGACTGTTTTTATTGTCTGTTTGTATTAATTTTATTGAGGAATACTGAATCTTCACTAGTTGAAAAAAAATAATCTGATTACGTAACTCGCGTTACTTGTAATG
>NW_015599462.1:0-416 GCF_001515605.1 Sinocyclocheilus anshuiensis | reverse complement strand
TAAAACTTAACTTTTAAATGTAGCTTTTCATTTTCATTGATGAAATCTGGAATTTTTTTTCAATATCACATATAACCATATATAATGTCTCATACATAATAAAATACAAAATGTGTTTTGTGTATTGGCTGTTTTGTGATAACTGTTTGTATATGCAGTTTAACTATGCTCCCAATATTGATTTTATTCTGTTTTTATATTTTGCCTAAATTCAATTCTTATACTTAAAGTCTTGACTGATAAATTACTGACTGTACAAATATACTTACTACCCTCACCGGCCACTTTATTAGGTACACCTGTTAAAGGGTTAGTTCACCCAAAAATTTAAATTAGCCTGTGATTTACTCACCCTCGAGGCATCCTAGGCATATATGACTTTCTTCTTTCAGACGAATCCAATCAGAGTTATATAA
>NW_015599461.1:0-417 GCF_001515605.1 Sinocyclocheilus anshuiensis | reverse complement strand
GCTGTTTGGTTACACACATTCTTACTCATACATGAAACTCTTACAGGTTTGGAACAAGTGCGGGTGAGTAAATGATGACAAAATTGTATTTTTTTATTATTTTTTTAACTGTGCCTTTAAGTAACAAGTTGCATCCAAAATGTAACAGCATAGCATTGAATTGAACTCCATGAAAATTGCAAATCCTGTTTCCCAAATGGGACATCCAATAATAATATATAGAAATAATAATATAGAAAAAAAGTAGATAAATCAAGACGCACACAAGACAATCATTCACAATCATGTGCTTTCTAAAATGTGCAAATCTAATATCCCCATTATTTGTTCAGTTGATCAGTGACAACTTGATGTATTTTTATGATAGTGTCTTCAAGTATGGTACTAGTATAGTACTTCTAGTACTGTTTTTTTTTT
>NW_015599460.1:0-417 GCF_001515605.1 Sinocyclocheilus anshuiensis | reverse complement strand
TGTGTGTGTGTGTAATAAACATCTAGAGCAGGGGTGATTCTAGGGTTTCAGTCTTAGGGAGGCTCAGCTCTTTATCTGAAGATGGGATGATGTGGGTCAGAGGGATGTTTCTTGTTATAAGAGCGAGAGGTTGACATTGCAAAATTTTGCAGAAACCAACCTAAATAGGAACACATATTTAGCACATATAATCCAGATCACTCCTTCAGTTCTTGCTCCAAACATTCTGTTTTGGCCACTTCTTTTTCTTCTTCAGATTTAGGTTGTACAGAGACATTAGTTTAGATGTAAATTTATATTGACAATGAAGGATAACAAACCAACAAGCTAAAATGTACTTGCATTTGAATTAATAGGCTTGAGGTCAAATGTCAATTTTGAGGGGTTTTCTCTTAGTAACCACCATTTTTTTTTTTT
>NW_015599459.1:0-416 GCF_001515605.1 Sinocyclocheilus anshuiensis | reverse complement strand
TGACCCTTATGACTGGTTTTGTGCTCCAGGGTCACATATATGAGTAAAACTGATTATCGGTCGATCACTACCAAGCAATAATTTAGGTTTAGATGCTGTTAATTAGGCTAAATTGTCAAGACAAGACAAGCTTAATTGAATAATTACACAAATGTCTGAAAAGTAACAAACAAAATGGTAAAAAAAATAAAATACCAGAAGCGATTATCGGTTGGTCGAAACCAAACGCCACATAAGAGTGACATTTTTAGTAAGACAATATCAAGGTAAAAACTACTATTATTTACACACACATATCAAATATACGGTCGTACGACAGGCAAAAACTAACTCAAAGTCCATAAATGCTGAAGTACAGCATGTGACACCGAGAGAGACAGACACACACCTTCAGGTAGCTCTCCAGCTTCTTGCCG
>NW_015599458.1:0-417 GCF_001515605.1 Sinocyclocheilus anshuiensis | reverse complement strand
AGTTATTATTAACTGCAGTGACAATCACCTTTCCAGACTCCCACTAGTGTGTTTATACTGAGTCTCAGTTGGAAAACCCCTGGTGTCGGTAAACGTAGTTCCTCTTCAGCAAAGCTGTCACAGAATGATACCTCATCTCTCAAAGAGGCTATTGACCCATCTATCACTATCACGTCTCTGGTGAGCGGCATGAGTAACTTCAGTTATGATTAATCACAGTGACCATAATACCAGTATTTTTTTGCTAGATAGTGAATTTCTGAAGAAAATAGTTTTTAGGTTAATTAAATTACATGAGTCCTATATATATGATGGGCTCATATGACGTTATATACCTGTGTGTGTGTGTACTGGTATATACCATCATATGGCCCATCCTGTGGCCAAAAACACTTCTGTTTTTTTTTTTTTTTTTTT
>NW_015599457.1:0-416 GCF_001515605.1 Sinocyclocheilus anshuiensis | reverse complement strand
TTTTTAAGATTGAGGCCCACAGGTCTTATGTGTGTAATGACTTATAAACTACATTATTTTCATGTTACACAAAAGAAAAACGCTCCATAATAGACTGACTCCCTATACCTAGTTTAAAATATGATACTAAATTAAATCTTCCACAGCATCTTTGTATATAAAATGTAACATACAGAACTCTATATTTTATTATTTTCTGGGTTCTGTCTGTGAACAATTGATTCTAGTAATATTGTCTACATTTCTGAAGGATACTGTATGGGAACAGCTGCTAGTAATGTCCATTTGTACCATATAATTAAAGGTTGACAATTTTGCCTCCCCTACACCACTCTGTTAATAGAAGCTACACCAAGATTCTGTTAACAGTAAACCCAGTCAACAATTTGATCTCACAGTGATGTCACCATGAGCTC
>NW_015599456.1:0-416 GCF_001515605.1 Sinocyclocheilus anshuiensis | reverse complement strand
GGAGACCTTCTGGACTTGGGTTAACCGAGAGACTGTCAACCTGGTCAAAGCGCATAAAAAGGTTGCAATCATTTGACTTCATGTTGACATTATGTTTGATGCATCTAGATCAGTACCTGACCCTCCAGAAGCCATTTCTTCAGTAAGACCAGCTGACCAGAGCTCAAATCTGAAGCATCAGAGGGTTCCTCCCACCTGAACGCCCTCACCACCCGGTCCGTGTAGCCAACGACAAGCTCACAGCGCCCGTCTCCATCTTATAAGTGCACAAACACTTCAATATTGCATGAATTAAAAAGGTTTAGATATTTTTGAGTATGTCATATGCAAACTCCTCACCGATATCACTGATGAGCATCACTTTGGTATTAGCGGGGATGTGCTGGGTGTAACTGGGCTTCTGCTCGTCCCCGATC
>NW_015599455.1:0-416 GCF_001515605.1 Sinocyclocheilus anshuiensis | reverse complement strand
GAGAAAAAGTGTAGGCTACTATCATTAACAGAGTGTGTGTATGTTTGCTATCAGCATTGGTGTCGATGAGCCTCTCTCGCTGTAATGCGGAGCAGGCTGTCAGCTCCCAGAATCCCTGGCCCATCAGCTGTGAGATTGATCTCTGTCAAAAGCAATCCGTCAGCCCGCACACAGTCTGCCGTACACACAGGCCTGACAGCAGATGCCTATTTTCAGCTGAGAATAAAATCAATTGCTGGAGAATGAAGAGCATAATCAGCCGCTGATTGATCTGTGGATGACGAGATTGACACGTTTCCCCAGGGAAGGGCCTCTAAAGGGATACAGACACCACAGGGAGGAGATGAGCCAGTTCAAGCCATACACGCACAAACACACATACTTGCATTTGTGGTTTACGGGGACTCTCCATAGGC
>NW_015599454.1:0-416 GCF_001515605.1 Sinocyclocheilus anshuiensis | reverse complement strand
ACAGACAGACAGACAGACAGACAGACAAGAACACTATATTAAAGCAGACTGCTTCGATTTCACCCTATTGTAATTTGGTGGATGATAATTAGGCCATTTCAATTTGCATAATGACAGGAGGTGTTTATGTTGTGTGTGGTGTTGGCTAAATTAGGTTAGCAACTGACAGTGGCTTCCTTTGAGTGTTTTAATATGGTGTGATTTCATCAAACGAGAGGAGAGAAAGTACTAAATGACTCATTTAAGACAATAGATCTTATCTTTTAGAGATATGATGTGGCCTCAGCAGTCACACGTCATATCTTTGTGTATTTATTGACTTGAACTATTGAACTTGATACTCTGTCAATAAATATAATATAAATGACCATACATTTGAGTAATAAACGTGAATATAATAAATCAATATATATATA
>NW_015599453.1:0-416 GCF_001515605.1 Sinocyclocheilus anshuiensis | reverse complement strand
GAGAGAAAATATAAATACAGCTGTATCACTTGGGCTTGAATTTGAGAAGAAAATACCATAACACAATGAAAAAACTTGTCTGTGGGTGGGTAGGTGTGATCTGACTCAGTAAAGCTGTTACAGTGCTTTAGTTCAAACATCTACTGATGAACATCCAGGGATATTCTGGGTGTGACACCAAGTCATAAAACAGAAAACCCACCTTTCTCTCCAGAAATGAAGCGATCAGCACAAAGTTTTTTGGATGCTGCACAAACCTGTGTCACAGAAGAGACAAAGGTGAGAAAAAAATGAAGCACATTCCCACTCACTCACTTAACATGCCAATATAAGCCACTGTTACTTACTTTTCCTTGAAGATCTCCTTCTCATGTTCGGTCCAGACATTCATGAACTGGCGGGATTTGTAGACCTTC
>NW_015599452.1:0-416 GCF_001515605.1 Sinocyclocheilus anshuiensis | reverse complement strand
GTTATACATTTAGATCAATCTTATTGTGTACCTAATAGATCAATAGTGGATAATATATCCTTGATTCGGGATGTGTTGGAAGTCTCAAGACTCTTTGGAAAAAAATGTGGTCTAATTTCTTTAGATCAAGAGAAGGCGTTTGATCGGGTGGATCATCAGTTTTTATGGTATATTTTTGAAACTTTTGGTTTTCCACCTGCTTTCACTGCCTTTATTAAAGTGCTTTATGAGGATATTGAAAGTGTACTGAAAATCAATGGTGGTTTGAGTAGCCCTTTTAAAATACAAAGGGGGATTAGACAAGGATGCGCCTTGTCAGGTATGCTTTACTCAATAGCAATAGAACCCATGCTAAATAAAATTAGGACTCATTTAGATGGTTTTAGATATGAGAGTACTTTTCCACCCATAAAACT
>NW_015599451.1:0-416 GCF_001515605.1 Sinocyclocheilus anshuiensis | reverse complement strand
TAAATATAAGTATAAAAATGGTGTACTATCTAATGTCTTTAGTTGCTATTATTTTCACTGAGTTTTGAGTCAGTTGCTCAGTTTCTCCACTAGATGTCAGTAAAGCAGCACTGAAGCCCTGCCACAGAACTGATTCTGAAGAAGAAAGTACATTTAGCTTCATTTTGAACTACTTGATTCGAGTTCAACAATGACACTACATCGTCTTCTGTAGAGCTGCTATAGAGCTGAAATCAAAGAAAATATCATATTAAATATATGAACAATTATAGATTCCTGTGTATTGCTGTGAAGCTGCTTTGAAACAATCTATTATTTCATTCAACATTTCATTAGCAATAATATCTTGCATACATTTACTTAAGTAAAGAAAATATCATTTAATATTTGTAACTGAACTAAACATATGGGCAAAA
>NW_015599450.1:0-416 GCF_001515605.1 Sinocyclocheilus anshuiensis | reverse complement strand
AAATTATATCATATTCTCCTATTCCTAAAATAAGAAATATCCCAAAATATCGTCTTGCTTACAGTATCGCAATATATCACAACATATCATATCGCAACCCTTGTATCGTGATACGTATATTATCGCCAAATTCTTGCCGATACACAGCCCTAGATAAAATTGTAGAGCAGCTCTGACAACACGTTTCTGTGCACATGTATGTTTCCGTTTGTGTGTGTGTCTCAGTACTGTATGTGTGTGCGTTTGTAAGGGAGAGAGAGCATGTGCTTTCCGTAATAAATACATAACATGTTTCGTGGCAAAAACATGGAAATAATTTGTCATTTTTATCCTATTGTCTACTATAAATATTTGCTTGTTCAGTGTCATTTTGGGTTTTGGTTCTTTTGCTGTTTTAGGCTGTAAGGACCTTTGAA
>NW_015599449.1:0-416 GCF_001515605.1 Sinocyclocheilus anshuiensis | reverse complement strand
TGATTCCCAGACTGGAGTCTGTCATGGGAAAGTTTTCTAAACGGGACAGTTCAGAAATAATCCAGCCTGTGAGATCTGTGGTCCCTATACAACAACACAGTGGGTATGAATAAATCCATATCTCTAAATATCACGATCGCTTACTGATATAGACCCACAGGAATAAACACTTGCTGCATTTTTCAGGTTTTTGGGCGTTATGCCTGCATATTTGGCCGCTGAGGGTATTTTATGCACTAAGATGGTGACATTCTACCAGCGTGCAGAGGGATCCAGTTTACCATCAACTCAAGCAACTGTGTTACTCTTTCATCCCGAGCATGGAAATGTGACAGCGGTGAGCCACACAAACCTGCACATCCGATGCACATCTGTTCATGTCTGGGATTTACTAAATTGTTATCTGGGTCAATAAC
>NW_015599448.1:0-416 GCF_001515605.1 Sinocyclocheilus anshuiensis | reverse complement strand
GGGGCCCTTGGGGTGGTCTGATTACTTGTAGTGCATAATCAAATTACTTTGTTTTTCTTTGTTCACTACAACTATTTAGCGTTCAGCTTGTTTAAAACTCTAAATGTGCCTTGTTATCAAACTCCAGATAGGTTTGAGCATGTTTGCTTAAAGTCATCAAGCTTTTCTGTGTGCAGGTGCATTTGTTGGGTTCGAATGCTAGGAAATAATGCCTTTAGCGAAGGCTAGAGTGAAGAACGGTACCCAGAGAAATTAAGAAAATACTGAAATTCAGTGTAATGACTCACAGTAATATTATTTCCACAAAGAAGTGCCTGTAATCTGGGATAAATAAAGAATGCAGAGGTTCAGCGGGGGTGGGGGATTGCGGCAACATCCCTGCGGCCCTCTGTCGCTTTTATCTGCAGCATGCAGGA
>NW_015599447.1:0-416 GCF_001515605.1 Sinocyclocheilus anshuiensis | reverse complement strand
TCTCTCCTATCCATACTTTTCTGGATCATATCAAGTATAAAAGCAAGTTTCCATTTTTTTATACCTGAGGGGAATCCAAGCCTATTGCTCAAAAGCCTGGAGAATATATGACCTTCAGAGCACTTTGTACTGCCTTGAAGATGCCTGACAGCTTTACACAAAGGTGACAAAACCACAGTCTACAAAAGAAATGTCAATGAAAAGCTTTACCTTGAAATCATCTGCTTCACTGCTGCACAAATAATCAGCCTACACTATTGAGGTATATTACAGCATACATCTCTCTATTTCTACGTGAATGTGATCTGTAACTGTGGCTGACGTCCACCAAACCCAGACAGTCTGGCCAGTCACTGGTGGAGGGAGTGTGTTTCAGTCAGGCAGGGAGGTGGCATACACACTCTATCTTGTCACTA
>NW_015599446.1:0-416 GCF_001515605.1 Sinocyclocheilus anshuiensis | reverse complement strand
CTTTTGAACGGGGTCATTTTTATAAATTCAACTATTATTTTCTCTGGTGGACTACACATCTTTTATGTGAAATCTCTTATTCAGGTCAGTACTAAAACAATAACATGCATTTGTTGTATGATTCCTCTTATTTTGGTCAAATAATTAACATTTTGCAGATTCAGACCTCAACTGTATATAATATTATTTTATGGTCAAAACAACGGTTTGATATTTTTGCTCATATTTTTGCATCTTTTACATGCTGTTCCATTTATTTTGTTCTTCATAACATTTACATTTTAAATTCATCCAGTAGGCTTTTAATGGCAAGGTCCCATTTTGTCAACTTACCCCAGGACAACATGATATTTGATATTTAGTGGAAAAAAGTCAGTATTGATTTTCGAATTATTTATTTTGAATTAAAAAAAAAT
>NW_015599445.1:0-416 GCF_001515605.1 Sinocyclocheilus anshuiensis | reverse complement strand
ATTTAAAATAATTGGTTTCTACAGTTTTTTTTATTTTTTTTGAGCTGAATTTTCAGCAGCCTGTACTCCAGTCTTCGGTGTCACTTCCTTCAAAAATCATATATGCTGATGCGGTGCTCAATTTCTTCTTATTATCACAGTTGAAAATAGTTTATATAAATATATTTTTGTGGAAACTGCAATTCATTTTTTATCAGGATTGTTTAATGAACAGAAATGGCAAAATAACAAATAACAATTAATTGTTTTTTTATTTGCAACAATGTAAAAATATTAACAGTCACTTTTGATCAATTTAATGTATCCTTGTCGATTAAAAGTGTTTTCTTTAAAAAAAAAAAAAGTCTTACTGATCCCAAACTGTAGTGTATATTGTATTTTTTACTTATTATATTATATCCTTTTTAAGCTATCTA
>NW_015599444.1:0-413 GCF_001515605.1 Sinocyclocheilus anshuiensis | reverse complement strand
TTTCTTTTGACATATTGCATGTTCAGATATTCATACAACAAAATAATCTGAGCACCATGAAATTTGTGTGAAAATGATCAGAAACGCTGGCGGTGAAAGAGTTAACCACCAAGCCACGCTATCTTAGCATTAATGCGTCATATGATGTGATTATGCTGTCATTGTTTCGTGTCGGCGACGTCTTTACCTTAAACAGAAACCCAAAGCCCATGATCAGATATGAAGGGGGCAAAAAGTTTTTCTTCCCTGTGGAAAAGTGATACAAAACATTAATTGTTTCATATTGCAAACTTTTGAACAAGATATGAAGCAACTTTAGTGTTGGAAGTGGGATCCAGACACAGGTAAGACCTCTTCATTTTAATATAATATATATATATATATATATATATATATATCCATGTAATGCACAG
>NW_015599443.1:0-416 GCF_001515605.1 Sinocyclocheilus anshuiensis | reverse complement strand
GACAGCACTGACTCACATCTTCATACACCTGAGAAGAGGAAACCCACACAAAGCTTTATGAAAGAAAAACTTACACTTACTTAATTTATCTACACACACAAAAAATACCTGCTCCAAGCTCTTTCCAGACCATCCAATCGCGTTCATCTTCCTCCGTACTTCCCACTGCTTCTGATAGGCCAGAATGTGATTGAGAGGCCAAGAATAGGGACTGCTGTATCGTGGCCTAGAGATCTAAACACACACTACCATTAAATGTGTACCATGATGTTATATATTTACATATCTATCTATATGCTGACATTAAAGTGCCATTGATGTCATCTTTGTTTATAAGATATGCGATATATATGATTTGGGGACATCCTTATACGTGACACATACCTCTGTAGCAGTATAGTCATCACACCACTGGA
>NW_015599442.1:0-416 GCF_001515605.1 Sinocyclocheilus anshuiensis | reverse complement strand
GCATGTAAGTTCAGTTTACTTTCATTATGTAAGTTTAGTTTTTATATAGTTGTTTTTCTCAACCGTCAGTGAGACTTGTTTGACGTGAGATAATTAGCAATCGTCACTATAGAAAAGCATTTATTTTAGAGTAACTCAACATGTAAGATAAAAAGTTTAGTTTTAGATTAAAAATATTAACCCCATTAATGTGTCTTGTGCATTATTATTATTAATTATTATTATTTCATTTCACATATGCATGGCAAAAATACAACATATCATTTAAAATCTTTTTTTTTTTGTCAACACAATACTTCAAACTGCAAAAAAACAAAATTGTTTTACTCAGTATTTTTGTATTGTTTTTCAGTAAAAATATTTAAACATTATTAAATCAAGATACATCTACTGGAGAAATAAATTATATTTGTTTA
>NW_015599441.1:0-416 GCF_001515605.1 Sinocyclocheilus anshuiensis | reverse complement strand
TGATGTCATACACCGATCGGTCTGCGCAGCGCCGCTTTAAGTCGAGCACAGCTTTTGTTTGGGGTGTTCAGTGAGTTCCGTCGCGAAATATACGTCATTCAACCATTCCAATCAGGTTGTGAACGTACAGCAATGCCTTTAGGTTCACTGTCAAAAATGCCAGTGTGAACGCTCAGCGGACCAGGAGCAAATGTATCGTTTTCTTTTTTGGTCCGGACCAAAAGAACCAAGAGAACCGAACTACAAGTGTGAACACCCTAAGTGTTTTTGGGTGGTTGCCAGGGTGTTTGCTATGCAGTTGTTTTTTGAGGGTTTTTAACACATTGACATGTGGTTGCCAGGGTGTTGCGTGTGTAGTTATATATAATTCAATATATATATTAAAGCAATAAGCCCCAAGAAGCCGTGGTTTACAG
>NW_015599440.1:0-416 GCF_001515605.1 Sinocyclocheilus anshuiensis | reverse complement strand
TCCTAGGTTTCTGACACCTGAGGACACACGTTCGGTGCTCAAGGGCTCTGAATGCGCTCATTGTGACAGGTTTCCAATGAGAAAGCTCTGTTCGAGTTTGTCCCTCTTCTCGAGGGATAAGGGACAAGTGTCTGCATCTCACGGTTCAGGTCCCGCTGCTGCCGAGGCACAGAGTAGGCTCAGATCATGGGGTTAGCTGCAGAGAGGTTTGAGAAGGGTGTGGATAAGCGTGAATGTGCATTTGACTCACAAGACAGCGGGATGTGCTCATGGTGATGCATTCGCGGGGCTACTGAGAGCAGAGGTAAAGCTTTGCCTTTTACTTAAGATTGTAGACAGCCTTTGCATTTGCGCGCTCGCCTCTCAATGGAGTCGAACAGACTCAATGCAATGCGTTCGCAGCAGGTTCTGTTCTC
>NW_015599439.1:0-416 GCF_001515605.1 Sinocyclocheilus anshuiensis | reverse complement strand
TAAACGCAAGCATGTAGAGGGGGTCAGTTTCAGAAGCAAATGCAAGGTATGCTGGAGACCCTGAATACTTTGTTAGAGGCTCAGCAATGAACCGCAAGACTTGGGGTGCCATTATCAAAACGTCCATGATGAGCTTTCAGTGGCAGCGTCTGGTGTGTTTGGTAGGGATGAAAATGATATGCCTTCAGAACCAGAGGACATCTCTGAGTAAGAAACAGGGAATGGTGCTTCTGAGGCCTCAGAGGCTATTGCACTGGACCCTTCAGATAAAGCAGCTTTCCAGCATTTCCAGAGCAGCTGAGCGTGCAAAACTGCCTACCCAGGAACAAGTGCGCATGCCCAAGCCCTGGGGCAATCCATGGCCAATATGTTTCAAGCACGCCATCAGGTATGGCTATCTCAAGCTAATTTGTTAG
>NW_015599438.1:0-416 GCF_001515605.1 Sinocyclocheilus anshuiensis | reverse complement strand
CAGTAGAAGTGATCTAAATGAAGATTTTGTGTTGTTAACCTAAACTTCATACTTAATGCTTTACCAAGTTCCCTTGTCACATCCTCGTCCTGACATACAGAGTCTGTCATATAACCATATATATATATACCAGTCAGTAATTTATACTAATTTTAATCTTAATTTGTATTTCGTACTTGTTTATTTTATTGTGTTAAGACACTGGAAGAGAAATACATAATAGTACTAGTAATCACTAGTAATCATTAACTAATTTTAACTAGTGTAAAATATTCTTTCTTTTGATATGGTGCTGTAGATTCAGCTTCACCACTGAATAGTGTAGCAGAAAATGCTGATCTGTAGTGGACCGACTCGTCTCTCTGCCTTAGCTAATAGTCAAGTCAAGTCAAGTCACCTTTATTTATATAGCGCTT
>NW_015599437.1:0-416 GCF_001515605.1 Sinocyclocheilus anshuiensis | reverse complement strand
ATCGTACACTCTGTCCCCCAGACATATGTCGCAATTACAGGTAGACTTAAACGACTGTCTGGACGTTTAATTACCTGATTCTTTCGTCGTAATGTAGCCGATAGCGACAAAAACGCACCATAAAGCCTATGTGGCGCCCCATAAGCCATGATTACGCGATCAAACTCATTAATAATGTCAAGCAGAAGAAGACAAATATGCGGTCAAATAAGGATACGCACCCTCCGCGACGTCACAGTCTCACGAAGCAAAGTGTCAGACTGACTGTTTGCATTGCAAGACTCTTTGTCCGGACCACTGCGACACTGCGTAAAAGTCACGCCAGAGACCGCATCGCACGCTAGATCGCAGTCTCTGTAGTTTGCATGACAGAAAGTGATACATACCGTATGCTGATGCGGGCCGCTTTAACAGAG
>NW_015599436.1:0-416 GCF_001515605.1 Sinocyclocheilus anshuiensis | reverse complement strand
ATGTTGAAATTACCATTAACTAAGATTAATAAATGCTTTAGAAGTATTTTTAATTCATGTTAACTAATTTAGTTAAGTAATGTTAACAAATACAACCTTATTGTAAAGTGTTACCATTATGGTATTTATGGTATTTTAAAACAGAAACAGTTTATTATAAACTTTATATCTTACACAAAGTAAAACTAACAAGTCTGCTATTTGGTCAGTGGTTGTGGTTATGTTTATCCGTTGATGCCCGAATAAATCTCAAAATGGCCAAATATTGGCCAGGCCAATATACTGATCTACCAGGGGTGTATTCCAGAAAGTGGGATTTGTTGGAAACTCAGAGTTTGTTAACACCAGAAAAGGGAAACGCAGTGTTTTCGGTTCCAATAAAAGACAAAACTAAACCTTTCGGTAAGTTACCATAG
>NW_015599435.1:0-416 GCF_001515605.1 Sinocyclocheilus anshuiensis | reverse complement strand
TCTCTTGTTGTCTCTGAGAGAATATGCAATGTTAATGCAGCGTTAATACTTTCACTTTGTATAATTTCACTAATACTTTCACTGAGGTTAAGACGTTCACCAGCATAACTCTTGCACAAAGTTTGCTCGTTGCTTAATATCAGCCTTCATGGTTTAAAACAGAAAAATTTCCAATATTGCGACGTAACAAATCTCCAGGAGGGGGGCCTCGGACTTGCGGTTCGTGGTTCTTGTCATCTGTCATCTGCGCATCAAAGCAGTAGCAGAATGGAACTGGAAGCACTACTGTATCTTATACTACTGTTATAACATTGTAATGGAGACCTGCATAAAATCATGAAAGAAAAAGGTTCTAAAGTCTAGTCCAGTATTTCGTTAACACCAGCAGTGTGATTTTGGGAGGCTGAGGTGGAGAG
>NW_015599434.1:0-416 GCF_001515605.1 Sinocyclocheilus anshuiensis | reverse complement strand
GAATAAGCGGGATAATCAACGGCTAGCCGTGCATTAAAGGATTTTGATTATCCCTTATATATATATATATATAAAGCTATGATTATTTACATCATTTAGTTTCATAGCGTTGGTGTAAAGCCACTGTGTTGGTTTATGGTTAACAGATAAAAAATGATAAAATAAGTCAGAAAATGTATATGACTCACCCTTAGCTGCTATGCTCCATGGACTTTGCTGAAAGACACGTTTTATTCTAATTAACACCTGATAAGATGATGACACTGGCAATAATGGCATATGTGTATAAAGCCTTCAACTCTGGACCTTGAGACCCACTTTCCTGCAGAGTTTAGCTCCAACCCAGATTAAAAACACCTACCTGCTGTGTTGTAATCCTGAAGACCTTGATTAGTTTGTTCAGGTGTGTTTGATTA
>NW_015599433.1:0-416 GCF_001515605.1 Sinocyclocheilus anshuiensis | reverse complement strand
ATTCAAATGTTACATTCTCATAAGATCTTCAAAATGATTGAATGGAATGTTCCTCTAAAGTTTGCATTGAAAAAATGTATGTTTTGAACGTTTAAAAATATTGAGATTTTTTTTTTTCAAAATTATAAAATGGAATGTGGCTATAACATGCGCAGAACCAAGAAAAAAACATTCTTTAAACATAAAGAAATGGGTGTTTTAAATGTTGACAGAACATTCAAATGTAACGTTTTCAAAAAGATAGAATGGAATGTTGCTCAAAGGTTCACATAACCATAAAAAGAAACGTTCTCAATATAATAAAAAAGGGACATTCGGAATGTTTAAAAAAAAAAAAACATTCACATTTTCTTACCTAAATGGGAATGTTAGCAACACATTCCTAGGACATATTTTTGGTATCTATCTATCTATCT
>NW_015599432.1:0-416 GCF_001515605.1 Sinocyclocheilus anshuiensis | reverse complement strand
CTGTTATACTCTTCTTCACTAAAAAAATAAAACAGCTCTCTTTCCCTCAGGCGCTTCACTCTGCAAAACAAGAAAACACAAGATGGTTGGGACAGGTACAGCAAAGACTAGTCAGTGCTGATGTCATAGTTAAGCTGACATGTGATCAGGTGAAGTGCGTGTTCTGACGCTTAATCAGATTTCTCAAATAACACAATTTCAGTGTGGTTCTCTGCCCAGATCGCCCAAGGACAACCAGCTATCAAGATTCTCATGTTTGCACGGAACAAAGGAACGTGGGCATGTTAAAAGGAAACCAATGCACCCTGTGGCACTAAAAGGTTACACTAATAGGAATGAAGTCTTCTTTTCAAATCTAAAAAAGACTGAGTGACACATGCACAAAGCACATGGACACTCAGTGGTACGTCAAAGTG
>NW_015599431.1:0-416 GCF_001515605.1 Sinocyclocheilus anshuiensis | reverse complement strand
TGGAAGTTCACTTCCAACATGTCACTTCCTTGATTTTTCACCCTTTGTAACACTTCTTAATATATTCACATTTTTCTAACATTTACTTTTGGAACATGCAACAAACATCCTAAGAATAAAACAAGACTGCGATCAAACGTTTGCAGACTAACATTGTACTAGAACCAGATGAGTATGGCTAAATGTGTCTTGTGACAAACATATTTCAAGGCGTAATGGTCAGAACAACACAATCGATAGCTTTCATTTTAACAAAGAAATCTGTTCTTCAGAGAGTAAACCTTTGGAGAAAGTTTGCCACTGTCTAGTTCCAGTAGAATCTTCTGAAAAAAACTCAAATGAGTACCTGAGCTCCTTGGGTTAACTTGGAATAATTGCATAAATTAGGCCAAGCAGAAAAACACAAGCCTTCGCAA
>NW_015599430.1:0-416 GCF_001515605.1 Sinocyclocheilus anshuiensis | reverse complement strand
GAAGTAGTTTTAATAATTTAAGATCTGTGCAAATGATTTATTTGAACTACTATGTACTTTTGCATATATTGTCAATCCAATTCCCAAGGCAGCGGCTTGCTCGTGAGTGTGAGTCAGGGGTTGATGTGACAGATCTGCAGAAGGAGAGAGTACATGTGATGAACAACAACAACCCATATGTGGTACTCAGAAACTACATCGCCCAGAATGCAATAGAGGCAGCTGAAAATGGTGACCTCTCAGAGGTGGGGCTATTACTAGCTTTGTTATATATTTTTGTCTTTACTTAGAGACATACACTATCATTCAAAAGTTTGGAGTCAGCAAGGTTTTTTATTTATTCTTTTATTCAGCAAGGACACATTCAGTTGATCAAAAGTGACAGTTTTACAAGACTTTTACAACAAGTTATATTT
>NW_015599429.1:0-416 GCF_001515605.1 Sinocyclocheilus anshuiensis | reverse complement strand
CTTGACTTGACTTAAAGTGAAAACACCCTCAGAGATGCTTTTATCATGTCATTCAGACTCAAAAAACTTCCACTATATTAAGTTCACATTACTGTTCTTTCAAAGAAAAATCTGAAAAAAAAAAAAACAAGAACTATCCAAAGTCATGTGAAAACCCAAGCAAGTGCAAGAGTTTACATGGCCGTTTTCGGCATTTACGATTTCCTAGGTAATTTGCAAAGTACAGATCACCAGTGTCCCAGAACAGCATCCCGCTGTCATCATGGCATTAAGGCAAAACAACGCGGATCCCACACATCATGACAAAAACACTTTTAAACATTCCCATCTGAACGCGGCCGGGAAAATAACAGATTGTCAAAAGATCTTAAAGGGTCCTTGGGAAGATGGATGATCTGCCGGAGGAAATACAATCC
>NW_015599428.1:0-416 GCF_001515605.1 Sinocyclocheilus anshuiensis | reverse complement strand
TCCTAACCGCTGAATCTACAGCAATCTACTTTTTAAAGATGTGAGTTTATCATCTGAATTTATTATGCTGAGAGAGAAAGACTGGTTGCTGTGAAATAACACAAAGACAATAAACAGACATGATTTCTATTGCGATGTCTTCTGGATGAACACGACCGCAAACATCAGTGCAATCTGACTCACGAATCAACGACTCTTACGAACCGCTCTGAATTATGGGTTTGAGTGAATCACTCGCTGAATGAATCGATCAGAGCCGCTGTCGTCTGATTCGCTGCAGCGGATGTCATGTGATTTTCATCACGTCCAATCAAACTGAAGCATGAACTGTTTCTGTGTTGTGTGTATTTTATGTTTGTGCGACTCAAATCAGTGAAGATACTGACCGGTTGTTAAAGACACACATCAGGAAGAAC
>NW_015599427.1:0-416 GCF_001515605.1 Sinocyclocheilus anshuiensis | reverse complement strand
AAGAACTGTTCACTGAAAGGTTCTTTGGGGAAGCAAAAATGGTTCTTCTATGGCATCACTGCAAAAGCCCACTTTTGGTACCTTTCTCTTTTAGAGTGTATAAGAAGTGGAGTCTCCCTTCTACAATTGAAAAGTTAAAAATTGAATGTGATACAATGTGTGACTTTTACAGCTCAAGTCATTTTATCTCTTTAGGTGAAAAAAAAAGAAAAGACAATATATTTAGATAATGAAGCATAAAAAAACTGGTAACGAAACACAGGAGAGAAAAAAAAAATTAACAAAAAAAATCCTCACTTAAATTTCCCTTTTTTTAATGCAAGCTGTGGTGTTTTGACAACATGACAAAAACTGTTATCAACACAATATCAGACTGCACATCTGATAAAGCAGTACTTTACCTTGGCCATTCGGAT
>NW_015599426.1:0-416 GCF_001515605.1 Sinocyclocheilus anshuiensis | reverse complement strand
TACAGTTAATATTAACTCCTTGAAGCATTTTGAAAACAGACCCTACAACACATTTAATTGTGGAGACTAGCTAATACTTACATCCTTCAAAATACGATGTCTTGTAAATGTACTTACATAAAACACTTGGAAATGTTGTAGAACTCACTGGAACCACAGACAAACTACTGTCAACTCAACCAGCGCTAACCGCTAACTAGGCTACTAATGGACTTTTTCTGTTAACCCTCCTACTGGTTAAAACTAAACACACACTTGAACGTGAACTATTCACATTCAGTTATTATTTATTTTTTTCGCGTACATACACTCGACGCATGCGCACAAGAAATAGGTTATTATAAAAAAATATTAGCGATATGCTAACCCTGATCTCTGTTGAAAAAAACAGCATATGCTGGTTAGGTATGTTTTGA
>NW_015599425.1:0-416 GCF_001515605.1 Sinocyclocheilus anshuiensis | reverse complement strand
TATATATCAGCTTTCGAATCTTTGTAGCTTACAAACTATTTATTTATTTGTGTTTAATGTATATATCTTTTATATATATTTATATAATTTATATATCATCTTTATATTACTGCAGTAACATGAAAATAATTATTGATTTATCAGTATTGGTCTGAATTTCAATATCTGTTCATCCCTCTTCCCAACTCTAGCCCAAACTAGTGTGAATCTTGTAGAGCATGACCTCCTGCAGAGTTTAAGAACAATGTCTTCTTGAAGATGTTCCTCCAATGTTTCGCACTTACCAGAGCTCCAGGAGTGCCCGGAGTGCCTGGAATACCCTGAAGAACAGAAAAAAAGGTGAAAAGGACACTATGTGTTAAAAACAGTAAGTCAGTGAGACAGGACAGAGGTATTGACACAAGAAAATCTCTAAT
>NW_015599424.1:0-416 GCF_001515605.1 Sinocyclocheilus anshuiensis | reverse complement strand
ATTTTATTATTTTATTCTAGAGTTGTAAATAATAGTAAACTCATGAACAACAAACGTTTGACTATTTTATTTTATATTTTATTTTAAATAACCTATATTTTTTAGTGTTTTAAGTAATTAAATAATAAACTAGCAACAAACTTTTGACTAATGATAATTATATTAATGATAATATTTTATTTTATTTGTGCTATAATAGTAAACTCATGAACAACAAACATTAGACTATTTTTATTTTAAATAACCCTTTTTTTCAGAGTGTAGTAAATAATTAAATAATAAACTAGCAACAAACATTTGACTAAGAATAGTTATATTATTAAGAATATTTTTATGTTATTATTTCATTTTATTTTATTTTATTAAACAGAAATTGTTGTGCAATAAAAAAGTTTAATAGAAAAGGAACCATTAAT
>NW_015599423.1:0-412 GCF_001515605.1 Sinocyclocheilus anshuiensis | reverse complement strand
GGCTCTTATACTCCTACATGGAAAAATGGAATGCCGCAACAGCTTCTTCTCCATTTCTCCTACTTCAGGCTATAAGCAAAACTGTGGAATAATAATTTCAAATTCTGAGAGCAGAAAGGTTTCACTGCCTACCTCAAAGACAGCTATGTTTGCTCATGCTGTATTACATTTTGGGGGAAGAAAGCCACACACACACACACACACACGTACACACACACGTGTGTATATTTTTTATTATATAGACATAACACACACACAACAGAACAATTATTTTTAAAACAGCTATGAAACATTCATTGATTGTTGACAGTCTTTATATTAATATAACATTATAAATACACACACATAGACAGACAGACAGACAAACGATCGATATAGATAGATAGATAGATAGATAGATAGATAGATAGAT
>NW_015599422.1:0-416 GCF_001515605.1 Sinocyclocheilus anshuiensis | reverse complement strand
CCATAATGAGCCTCAGAAATACAAACCACAGCTGACGTTTATTGGCTCCAAGAGTAAGTTGATAAGAAGAACATTGTCAGCATGTTTATGTAATATATGGCCTACTTGCGTGATAATGTATATATTTTCCCTTGTAGTTTTGAGGTGAGCCTATAGACCACATTTCACCCCAAAATCAAAAGGAAAAAAAGTATATTTTGCATGAAGAAAACAAAGCCTATTTATATTTGTAGGACCCTTACTTTATTATTCTTAAAAATGATTATTATTATTGTAATACAGTGTTTTTAAACCAGCAAAATATATACAGATAAAATAAATACTAGAAATAAAATAAACACTGCCAAAAATATAAATACTTGAAAATGTAATTCACCTATAGTTTTTAATACATATATATATATATATATATATAT
>NW_015599421.1:0-416 GCF_001515605.1 Sinocyclocheilus anshuiensis | reverse complement strand
TATATATATATAGAGAGAGAGATATATATACATATATTATTTCTTTCTTTCTTTTTTTTATTCTTTTTTTTACGGGGATAGGCAGCCTTTGAAGTAAATGCTCAGATCTACTTTGGGCAAGTGTAACATGGAATGGACAAAAAAGTCTCTGCCTCACAAAACCACCAATCATTCTGCATTCAAGCCAAACAGGCAGTGCTGGCAAGACCCTGCTCCAGCTGCTGTGTTGAGGGCTGGTCTGAATGCCAATTAGAGATGAAGGAGCGATGAAGAAGGCTCCAGAACCCGAGGCTTGATGAAGCCTGTGTGACTCTATGGGCTGATTGTTTGGGGGGTGGTTGAGATATGCCGTTTTTCTGTTTTGACACCAAGCGGGAGAGAAGTGCTCTCATGGAGAGCCAGGAGGAGAACATGAT
>NW_015599420.1:0-416 GCF_001515605.1 Sinocyclocheilus anshuiensis | reverse complement strand
TATTATTATTATTATTATTATTATTTTAAATATGTGCATCAACAACTTCAGTATTTGAATACAATTATTTGTTTAGAAAAAATTATTACTGTACCACAATGGCATCATTTCCACCACAAACAAACAGACAGACAAAAAAAAAAACTGAGGTAAATCATGTGCTCATATTCAGAATTTAGCACTGAATATAGGCAATTATTTAAGTTATTTTGAGTTTAATAACTAATAATGTGTATAAAATATTTATATTTTATAAATTGTTTGTAATTCATATATGTGCAAAGTAGATAGGTCACTTTCCTTGGTTATCAATTTGTCTCATAGCAAGGCTATTTATGCACTTCTTTTGCCACTAGATGTCAGTACTTTCATTTGGCTTCTGCATCAAACAGTTTTTCAAGAGTTGCTTAAACTTT
>NW_015599419.1:0-416 GCF_001515605.1 Sinocyclocheilus anshuiensis | reverse complement strand
GATGCCTCGGTAGTTGTTGGGGTCCAGTTTGTCTCCGTTCTTGTAAATGGGGCTGATGAGGCCCTGGTTCCAGATTTCAGGGAAGAAACCTACACACAGAACATCATTTAAGAGTTTCACGATGGCCAGTTTGAAGTTTTGGCCTGTGTGTTTCAGCATCTCGTTTAGGATGCCGTCAACACTGCAGGCTTTCTTGGGCTCGAGGACCTGTAATTTACCTTCCAATTCTTTAATTGTTATGGGGAAATCTAAGGGGGTTTGATTTGCTTTTATTGATTTTTCAAAAATGTCTAGTTTAATTATTTCATTTTGATCAGAGTTTTGAGATTCAGTTGAGCTATGTAATTCTTGGGAATGATTTTTCCATATCTCTCCATCTTGGATAGCCAGATATTCTTGATTTGATGTTTAATAAT
>NW_015599418.1:0-416 GCF_001515605.1 Sinocyclocheilus anshuiensis | reverse complement strand
CGGCCTGAGGCTGACCGACCTCGATGATGTGCAGCTGGAGAAGACCAGAAACAGCTTTATACTCCAGAAAAGCACTCAGCTCAAAAGCTATCTGAATGTGATGTGGCCTGACGTCACCTTTCCTCCAGCCTGCCCTCTGACGCCGAAGCAGAAGAGCGTGGAAGCGTTTGGGTTTCCCTCCAGTTTATAATGTCCAAACGCAGCCGAGTGACCCTCGATGGGCTGAGAAACCTTCCGGTCCACAGAGAACAACTGCATGGCACCGACGACCCGATTCTGCTGCAGGAGCCAGAGACGAAGAGAGACTTACACACACAAACTGACATCCACAAACTAAGGACACATTCAATTCATACTTTTATTCAGCGAGTATGCATTAAATTGATCAAAAGTGACAGCAAAGACATTTATAATGT
>NW_015599417.1:0-416 GCF_001515605.1 Sinocyclocheilus anshuiensis | reverse complement strand
TATATGTCCTCAGGCTCCACCTCAATAAAAACAAATGTTCTCAGTTAACTGCTGGACCACTGCATCATTTCAACTTCTGACACTGATGAGGCAGAGTAAACTTAAGAGTGAAAAGTTTCTAAATTACAAACTATCAGAAAAAACGAGAACATCCAATTGATGTGGTAGGCCAAGTATAAACCAAACCATGTGCGCTCTGACTCAAACACTAAGGCTTCCTTCCTCACAACAATGAACTTCTGCTTTGAGAAACAGCGTTAGACACGTCTCACACAGTGGTGATGGGGAGAGAATGGCTGATACTGATATCCATAGAGACATGGGTTTATGGGACTAAACAGACCGAAATGACCTCAAGAACGTGAGAACTTGGGAATATCCAAAGCTATAAATACAAAGCCGCCTGTATGAGATAT
>NW_015599416.1:0-416 GCF_001515605.1 Sinocyclocheilus anshuiensis | reverse complement strand
ACATTTAACAATAAACCTTTTTAGATTTTTCCTGTTCAATTGAAAAAGCTATGGTGTTTTAGGAGAAAATTACATCCAAAGGCCCTTTAGCTCCATTATACTGGACTCTGTCACAGAGCGGATTATGACTGAGGGGCTAAATATTAGAAAATGTTGGTTTACACACACACACAAAAAAAGAAACAACAAAGGAAAATGAGCATAACTGCCTGAGCAAATATGGTTCAAATGAGTCAGACCACAAATGTAATAGTTATTTTTAATCACAAAGTATGTTTCCAAAATCAAAAACAATTTGCATATACAGTTTAACATGTGCAGCTATAGCATATAATGTAAATATCATTATGACCCAAAGGCAAATGTAGGGTTAACAGGCTTTAGTGTTAAAAAAGAGACTCTCTAACACTAATGTT
>NW_015599415.1:0-415 GCF_001515605.1 Sinocyclocheilus anshuiensis | reverse complement strand
GACGGCACCCATTCACTGCAGAGCATCCATTGGTGGGCAAGTGATATAGTGCTAAATTTCATAGAAACAAAATGTATTATTGGCTGATAGCTAAAATTATATCGGTGCATCCCTAAGGTTACACCAACCAATGGATAACTCACCCAATTTTGGCTGCCATTTAACATCCAACCCTTTGTATGACGCTATTTTTTTTTTCTGTGGAAATCAAAAAAGAGAATTTCTGAAATTCTTATCATAGTTTGTTTCCAAATTATGATAGGTCATACTGATTGTCAGGCTCCAAATAAGACAACAATAAAAACTTTAAAATAAAAAAATTTGTCCATATAAACAAAGTCTTCTGAAGTTATACAATAGCTTTGCCTGCTTAAAAGAAAGAAAGAAAGAAAGAAAGAAAGAAAGAAAGAAAGAA
>NW_015599414.1:0-402 GCF_001515605.1 Sinocyclocheilus anshuiensis | reverse complement strand
AATAATATATTTAAAAATGTATTTCAGGAAAATACATTTCCAATCTTGCGAGACAGTGGTAGCTGCAGCCTGGAGCAATGGGCATGCCGAAAGGAGGCGTTCTGAAAGGTGAATCAGTACAACAGAAACTACACCCAGCCCAGCCCTAACCCTACCCCAACACCCTGACAGACAGCTTTGTCGACCAATCTGAAGACCTTTCTCCATGCCCCTACCTTTCGCCACGCCCATTACTCCAGCCTGCAATTATCCATACTTGGGATCTTTCAGTAGCCTAGGTTTAGGCTTTGTTCATTATTTATTTTTATTCCAATGTGTTATAGGCAACAAACATCAGTTTTTCCTAGTTTTTCCTTAAATGTGACGTGTGTGTGTGTGTGTGTGTGTGTGTGTGTGTGTGTG
>NW_015599413.1:0-416 GCF_001515605.1 Sinocyclocheilus anshuiensis | reverse complement strand
CATAAACCATAAAAACAAACCTGTGTGTGTGTGTGTGTGTGTATACATGTGTATGTATGTATGTATGTATATACATATATACAAATGGTCTGTCTAGTAGCATGAGCTCAAAAACTGCACATGCATTACTTATACAAAAATGCTGTTAAAATAGCATTTGATGAAGTACGTCACATCACTACTTGAAATTTCACATGAAATACTCGTCGTGAGTATGAATTATTTTTTGTGTACATTCCATCAGTGTGTTTTATTACAGAATGCAACCCTCTGTGACCCCATAATCACTAACTAACGCACACAAATGCATGTATGCACATGCACATGCGCACAGCCCCAGACTATCTGCACCACTCCCTGTGTGTGTGTGAGTGACAGGTGGAGAGCAGCTGCAAAGCGGGCCGGCGAAGATAACA
>NW_015599412.1:0-416 GCF_001515605.1 Sinocyclocheilus anshuiensis | reverse complement strand
GCTACATTTCTCCAAATCTGATGAAGAAACAAACTCATCTGCATTTTTAATGGCCTGAGGGTAAGTAAACGTTCAACAAATTTTCATTTTTGGGTGAACTATTCCTTTAACTTTGTCTCAGATGTTTCTCCAAAAATTCTCTCACTATATATACTATTGTCTAACTATTGCCTCTATTATGTCCATTATTTTCTTCTAAGAACTTTTAGGAGAAATGATTGCGACAAAGTTGATATTTGAAACAAACGAAAAGCCATGAGCTTTAGAGAGCAAACGCTGAGCAATATAATGTTTATCTGGACCTGTGTAAGTTATAAGTGTGTCATTCAAAAGCTATGTGAGTCTTGAGTCTGTCTCATGTCATCCTATCTGCCCCGTTTCAAGATTTTTCATAATATGCCGTAAGCAGACAGTTG
>NW_015599411.1:0-416 GCF_001515605.1 Sinocyclocheilus anshuiensis | reverse complement strand
ATATTCTACACTTGTTGACTCAGATGAGGGCAGAATTTGAAAATTGTGTTTTCCTTTGTATGTACTGAGGAAAACTTACCTCCTACAAAGGCAGAGAATTATAATGTAGCCTAATATTCAAGGTTCAATATAAGCAAAGCAGTATGGACAGCATTTGTGACATACTATAGAAAAAAAATTGACTCAGGCCTTTAGAAAATGAAAAAAAAAAAAAATAATGTGTTTGCAGTAATATACAGTGAATGTCTATGGAATCTATGGTTAAAATTATAATTATGCAACTCATATATTTGATAAACTTTATTACGTTTCTCAAAAATGTGTTATTCACGCTTTAAAGTTTTCTAAATCATTCTTTTAGCCACAGAAAAAATAGGTCCCACTTTATATTAAGTGGCCTTAACTACTATGTACTT
>NW_015599410.1:0-416 GCF_001515605.1 Sinocyclocheilus anshuiensis | reverse complement strand
TAAGCTCTTTGAGAGGTAACAATTATAAGTAAGCTACGAGCTAAGTAGCAAGGATCTTTGGTAAAGTTTTAACATTGAAATTAGCTGACATCAGACACAATTCTTTATAAATGAAACATGAATTTTATTGGCTATTCTAGGTTACATCAAACTAAACTAAAACACACATCCACACACACATACAGTTTCAGAGGAGAGAAATGAGAGTTGAGTTCTATGAAGCTTTCAAACTTCTGACTCGTTTTCACGAGTTATTTAACTTCACCTGAGAGAATTCACAAAGTAGAGAATCTTAGCTTGTTTACTGCTTAAAGTAGCTCGACACCAGTTCAGCGGAAATAAGATTTTGTTCGTACTTGCGTTCTGCTTGGTTGAGTTTCCTGGTTTGGCTGCTTGAGGGAATTCCGTTGCTGATT
>NW_015599409.1:0-416 GCF_001515605.1 Sinocyclocheilus anshuiensis | reverse complement strand
GCTTAAGAAGTCAGAACAAAGAGGAATTACATGCTCAAAGAGCTCAATGCAGGCATTAATGCATTTTCTTTGCCTTGTAATATGCTTAATGAATAGCTTGCCTTCCCCTCTTCAAGCACATTATGTTAAAGTGTTCTCTTTTTTCGCATATATTCGTTAAATGGAGCATTGAAGGTTATTTATGTGTTTTACACTTGCTGCCAGATGAAAGCCATGCATTTAATGGTATTACTGTTTTGTTTTGTTTCGGTTTTTTGCCATTTTGTTTTTTTGTTTTTTTGTTTTGTAGTAATGTGATGCCAAGCATTTTTTTCTGTTGGTTTATTGTGTTTTTCTCAATGGATCGTGCAGTTTTCCTCCTCATCCTCGGTCTTGGCTTCCTGAAAAATGGCCTTCTTATCCCTGCTGGCTCCTGC
>NW_015599408.1:0-416 GCF_001515605.1 Sinocyclocheilus anshuiensis | reverse complement strand
GCTTCTATTGTCCTCATTTGTAAGTCACTTTGGATAAAAGCGTTTTCATGCTTTCATTTCTATGTATTTTTTCAGGGATATTCCTGTGGACTTCAAGTACATCGCTGAGCCCAGTATGCACTCGATGCCTGCGGTCACGCTCTCGCCCAACGGTGAGTGACGTCATGTGACTCCCTATCACTTCCTCTCTGTGATCAGTAATCAATCGGGATATCGTCAGACGGAGACGGTTTCCAGTCTGAGCGACAGACGCCTCGTTCTGCTGCGTGTGAATGACAGATTTCATGAGTTTCTCTTCTGAGGTGCAGATGAACTGACCCGAGCTCATTCACACTCACTCAAACCTCAGCTAATAGTCGTCCAGTAACTAACTAGCTGGTTAGTGAGGTTAACTATTACTTGTATAGAATTTTTTT
>NW_015599407.1:0-415 GCF_001515605.1 Sinocyclocheilus anshuiensis | reverse complement strand
AAGGTAGTAAGGACATCGTTAAAATAGTCCATGTGACATCAGTGAGTCAACCTTAATGTTATGAAGCTATGAGAACATTTGCAAGGAAAACAAGACTAACGACTTTATTGAACAGTTTCTTCTCTTCGGTGTCAGTCTCCACAGCGCGAATATACAAATCAGAATATACAGATGATGAACTAAGAGAGATGGACGTTCAATGTCAGAACGCCAGCTTCTGCGTCAATAGCACCACACGCATGCGTCGTGCTACTCTCGTCAACGTGCATTACTTTTGTTTTCTTTGCACATGAACAGTATTAATGTGTAGTAGGGATGTCAATTTTCGATCATTTCCATGATCGATCGTAGTTTAAATTAACAATCAATGAATCGATTAATCGTTAACTTTAATGCAGCAAAATGCGTCTATTGC
>NW_015599406.1:0-416 GCF_001515605.1 Sinocyclocheilus anshuiensis | reverse complement strand
GGGGAGCTGTGGGGGGGAGACCCCGTGGGTAACGGGGGAAATAGTCAGATATCTGCTTGATGGGCTGAATGGGACCTGGACATACATCAATGGCCATGTGCTCCTGGATGCTGATGGTCGTCTTCTCGCCTTTGCGTTGTGTCATTCATGCAGCCCTTTAGAGGATGTGCCACCACCCCTGAACCCGGCAAAGGGCGGGTGGTAACAGTACAAAAAAAAAAAGAAGAAATAAAGAAAATCAAATAAAAAAAATACAAAAAAATTCAAAAGTCAAATCTTCTTTGATCTGGTAATCTCTTAGTGTCCCTGAAGAGCAACTGAGCGTGTCTTGGTATGTAAGTGCATGTGTGTGTGAGTTTGCGATCGCAGCGGTGGGCTACATGAGAGGCTGTGGGCTGCTCCAGCACACTGTGGTC
>NW_015599405.1:0-416 GCF_001515605.1 Sinocyclocheilus anshuiensis | reverse complement strand
CTGGTGGAATGATCTTCCCACCCCCATCCGGAATGCTGAATCCCTTACAATTTTCAAGTGACAGCTGAAAACTCATCTCTTTCGTCAATACTTGACTGTATCCAAATAATAATTAAAAAAAATAAATAAAATAAAAACTTTGCTTTCTCTTTTCCTAATCCCTCCCTGTCTAGTTTGTACTAATCTGAACAATATCTGAAACTTTGTATTACAAGGACTTCCTGTGTTTATTTGCCTCTTATGATGAATCGCTGTATTCCTCAATTGTAAGTTGCTTTGGATAAAATGTCTGCTAAATTAATAAATGTAAATGTTAAACAGCCATCTCAAATTAAAATATATATGCCTATAAACACCAGTCTGGTCCTGATGAACAATTGAACATATGTACTTTTTCAGTTTTTAGCTAGAAATTT
>NW_015599404.1:0-415 GCF_001515605.1 Sinocyclocheilus anshuiensis | reverse complement strand
CCTTCAGTTCCCTGCAGCTGTTGAGTCAGGTCCTCTTTAATTATGTGAGTAGTAGAGGAAGTGTGTGTTTCAGTGCAACCATCACATGGGGAGGCCTGAATTTATGTATGAGTGCATAAAAATTTGTAACTGTACTCCTGTGAATGTGTTTGCTCAGTGGAAGTAACAGTCTCACTCCTATTCCCTGATGCGACATTTGGTCAAAATGGAAATTTCCCCCAGGACAGCTGATTGGTTTAAATGCAAGGCATTAGTATCATGAACTAACAATGAACAGCACAGTTTCGTTTTCAAATATATAGTAAAAACAGTAATATTGTGATATGATTACAATTAAAAACAATGTATCTATTTTAATATATTGTAAAAAGTAATTTATTCCTGTGATGGCAAAGCTGAATTTACAGCAGCCATT
>NW_015599403.1:0-416 GCF_001515605.1 Sinocyclocheilus anshuiensis | reverse complement strand
TTTTCGGCCCAAAAACACTTACTTCAAGGTTTGTCCCATTAGTTTCAAATGCTGTCAATTAAACAACACATGGCTCAAACTAATTCCCTCACGTTAGCACGCGAACTACAGGATCCCCCAGTAGACAAAACATCTTGACACTGCAGAAAAAGCAAGAGCACCTTTGGGTTTTTTAGACAATCTGGGCCACACTTTAGCTGTTGATTTGGGCCAGATCTGAGCCAAAGGAAATTTGCTGACTGGGATGAAGCTTTGTGGGGACTTTGGTTTGACGCTTCTGAGTCAGTCGATGCAGCGAGCAGGGATTAATGATAGCACGATTAGCCTATGTACAGCCTAAATACTCTTTTTTGTTGTCAGATTTCAGCCTCGTCTAATGTAAGCAGTTGCTAACTTAAGCTGGTTAACTAACTTTT
>NW_015599402.1:0-416 GCF_001515605.1 Sinocyclocheilus anshuiensis | reverse complement strand
GTTTGACCTCAGGACTCAAATCTTCCTCACGCTGACTCTCACAGTACGATCCATCAGCATGTGTTACGAGCAGCCCAGTGTCACGCCTGTCTTCTACCTATTCTCTGTGACTAACACCCTGCACATTAAACTGGGATCAAATATTGCTGAGGAGCACAAATGATTCTTAAAAGGAGAACAAATGATTCCTCTTATTTCTCAGTTTCGCACAACTGATCATCACATTAGACCGTTACATTTGTGTGTAAGAAACCCAGCGGAACTTCATAAATTGAGGCACAGACATATTGTATCTATAACGGTTTAGATAGTCCCATTTTGCATTTTTAAAAGAATAATATATTATGTTTCTGATATGCAAGATTGTTTCCGAAATGTCAGTTAACTTTAATTTTTAAAATAACTAGATTTTTTTT
>NW_015599401.1:0-415 GCF_001515605.1 Sinocyclocheilus anshuiensis | reverse complement strand
GGTGGGAACTATCAACACTAGTATTCACACACACACACACACACAGACACACACACACACTTTCTGCCTGCTTATTTGAGTGGTGTTTTGTTGAAGGTATGAGCGGACCCCTGCCTGCGCTCACTGCCCTCAGAGACAGCGAGTGGGGTGTCAGGACGCATGTGACCCGTCTCGCTCACACACACATGCACATACGCACACAAGTGCACACACACCTCAGCCGAACAGAGGCACTGCATGTCATCAAGCGTCTGAATTGCATGGGCTGTGCTGGAGCAGCAGGGGTCACTCAGGAGTCCTGCGAGGGCCGCAGACATGTGTTGGCGTGTGTGTGTGTGAGTGCGTAACGCATGGACGCTCACAGCCTGTGCACAGCAAGTAATGACTCCACTGCCAGCCCAATAAAGACAGACAC
>NW_015599400.1:0-416 GCF_001515605.1 Sinocyclocheilus anshuiensis | reverse complement strand
TACTTTATGATTATATGGAAAACACTCAGTTGATTAATGCACCCATGCTGTGGATAGGGACAGCTTCTCAAATTTGACATACGGGTTGGTCAGAGAAATCGCCCTAGTGTGAGATTTTTTGTGTGAGCACTTTTTTGTTTTAAACAGGGGTTACATTGTATCTACAGAGGGTTACGCTTTGACATGCAGAGCTCAGTTTTAGTATAATGGTGAGGAATAACAAGACCTGAGATGTGTTTCGTCCTCTTACAGAGAGCAAATGTCCATCACCTCATTAGCGTATCTCTCTGATAAAACATTGTCATATGAAAGGTGAGAACGACCACCTTCACTCCCATTCATGCCTCGTTAGTGTGCACGTGTGCGTGTCGTCCAAGGACGAACCTTGTGAGGGTGGAACATGTTTTTTTTTTTTT
>NW_015599399.1:0-415 GCF_001515605.1 Sinocyclocheilus anshuiensis | reverse complement strand
CATTACGTTAAATTGCAAAAGTTGCTTTAAACGATCATATGTGCCAATCTTTTGCACGAAGCAAATCTGAATTGATGAAGGTGCACATTTAAGAGTCGTTTCATTTATTCCAGAAGTTTGAATTGGCAAGTATTATATCTGTGCCCCCCTTAAGGCTTTAACTGCTCATTGGTTGGTTGTGTGCATAGTCTGACTGATTGTTGGACAGACATCTATGAGTGAACCTTTTGACTATTTTTGACTCCATTTAACATACTGTATACATGTCAACCATGACTTTATGGTATGGTGGTGCATGTTTAGCTATCTGTGCCTACTCCATTCAGTGGAGTTTGGGCACAGTTTTAAAACCATGAAAGAAGTATCGGCACAGAAACCGTCTCAGGTTACTTATGTAACCATGGTTCCCTGAGTA
>NW_015599398.1:0-415 GCF_001515605.1 Sinocyclocheilus anshuiensis | reverse complement strand
TCAGCTTGCTGATGAACCAATCTAATTAAAAATAAGAGACAATGCTTGCGTCCGAAGGGGCTGCTGGAGATAAAGGCGCCAATGTATGCCAGCAGCCGTTTGGAACCGCGCGGTTAATGATCTCAGAGTTACAGGAGCAGTGAGGTGAAGAGGAGCAGAGCGCGACAGAGATGCTTTTCAGGGGGGAACAGAGCCGGGTAAGAGGGAACGGGGCATTTTGGAGAGACAGGGGTCAGTTGTGGTAATAGAATCCTGCCCCGTGCAACCCCCCTTGAGCAAAGACGAGAGCACTGAGGTGAACACCGCTCTTCAGAGGCGCTCCTCATACCGGTCAAGGCCGCAAACCAGCAGGTTATGCATTTATTATTGCCATTAATGCACGCTAATGCGCCGCTGTTTATATTCATGAATACTC
>NW_015599397.1:0-415 GCF_001515605.1 Sinocyclocheilus anshuiensis | reverse complement strand
GTGTGTGTGTGTGTGTGTGTGTTTATGTCCATGCATGCTTATGTTAAAGCCAGTGTTCATCATCTATGAACACATTGTATGTGGGAGGGTGTGTGTGTGTTATGCCAAAAAGGGTCAGTGTGTTGCTTTCTCTCGTCACATCAGAGTCAACATAAAAGGCTTGTGCGTTGTATGTGCGTGTTTTGTGTGTATGCGGCTGTGTGCTTTGGGTAGGTGGCTATGGACGGATCAGTCGGGTTGTGACACACACTGGTGAATTTAAATTTAGAGAGCTCAGCACAATATTGCCAGAGGCAAGAGTTGTCCTATCTAATACCTACTTAAAACAACAAGCAAAAAGAAGAGAAAAAGGGAACCGAAGGGGAAAGAGAGAACAGAGAGATTAAAATATGGATGTTAAGAAGACAAATTAACT
>NW_015599396.1:0-415 GCF_001515605.1 Sinocyclocheilus anshuiensis | reverse complement strand
GCCCCTCAAAGGCCCCATGCTGGGAAGAGAGGTGGCCGTCCCTCTCCACACAGCCATTTATCTCAATTTCAGTCTGCTCGGCGTTCCCGGATCAAACAGCACTTAAACTAAATAACCCTGCTGGAATTCACCGGCAGACTCATCAACCTGAGATACATAAGCACACCTCACAGTGACCAAACCAGACAGTCACTGCTTCAGTTATACAGTACACCATCACTTGTGACTAAAAAGTCTCATAAAAAATTTTTTTTGATTATATATGCATATTAGAATGATTTCGGAAGGATCAGGTGACACTGAAGACTGGACTAATGGCTGCTGTAAATTCAGCTTTCCATCACAGAAATAAATTACATTTTAAAATATGTTCCAATAGAAAACAGTTATTTTAAATTGTAATAATATTTTACAA
>NW_015599395.1:0-415 GCF_001515605.1 Sinocyclocheilus anshuiensis | reverse complement strand
GTATAAGAATTTGATGTTAGCATGTTGCTAAGCTAACAGTGTGATTCTCTAACAAGCCTAAAATGTATATTGGGTGAAATAGTAAATTTTTTATTTAATGTAGATGAGTATATAGCAGTGGTGATGAGCGGTGACTTCTTTAACTGGGTATGTTGTGTACTATTTGTAATTTTTTTGTAAAAATTTTTTTTTACCTGTGACGTAACGCAATAGAGTAGTTAAACAGTACTGTGCATTAGCTTAGGACAGTGGTTCTCAATTCCAGTCCTTCTGACCCCCCACTCTGCACATTTTGTATGTATCTCTTATCACTTCAGGAGTTTGTTCTATTCAACTGTAAGTGCCCTGTGCAGTGGACATTAGTTATTCATTAAATTGTATTTATTTACAGAGGTATATTATGTCACACTTTACA
>NW_015599394.1:0-415 GCF_001515605.1 Sinocyclocheilus anshuiensis | reverse complement strand
GGAAGCGTGGTGAGATGATGTCACCGGCAGTGAAGTAATTACTACTCATAAATCATAGTGTGTGAGAGGTAGTGGTAGAGAAGCGAATGCGGCTGTTGGCAACTCTGTTGTCTTGAACTTATGAGCCCACTTCTGTCTCCTTGGTGGAAAGGTAAATACACACCTTCTAGCACGCAGACGTACTTTAGGATGAGGGAGATGAACCAACGCTTCCTAACGGCATCGCCCCCCAACGGTTTCCAGTGTAGTTATGCATCTGTTCAGCACAAGGGTCTTTATTTCAGAAATTAATTTCAGATTTCAGAGGATTTCTGAAGTAAAAGCACTCCGGCTGCGCCGTGACATCAGGCATCATCCGCAGCATTAATTTTCTTCGCAGCATCACAGCAGTTGTTTTGGCATCCCCGTATGTTTT
>NW_015599393.1:0-415 GCF_001515605.1 Sinocyclocheilus anshuiensis | reverse complement strand
AAAGCTGTGTGTGTTCTTGTGAAACTCAGTTGACGGCATGTGAGATAGGGATTAAAAAACAACATTATTCCTATAATGAGTGTAGGTCGCAGATACAAATGTGAGTTAAATGACAGAATCACTTAATGTTGCAACGGTTAATCTCAGTATAATCTCCTCAGAAACGTGCTACAGTGAATAATAAGTAATTATTGGAAAACGTGTGCCACCATGGATGACAAAGGGTCAAAAAAAACAAAAACTGTATTTTAGGGTCTTGCAATTGTCAAGTCCAGCATAATAACAATAGTTTGTAAAGCAAATTAAATACAGACAAACCCACTTGGGGAAAAAAAATGCTCTGATAGGTAAATTAATCCTGCATAAGTATACGGTACACTCTAAAAAATGCTGGGTTGTTTCAACCCAACTTTGG
>NW_015599392.1:0-415 GCF_001515605.1 Sinocyclocheilus anshuiensis | reverse complement strand
GTTCACTTTCTTTTTGCAGTTCAGTCTTTATTTGAGCCAGAAAATCTTTTTCATCATTGATCTTTTGTCTCTCAAGTTCTAATTCTTCTTCATGAAGTTTAATATAATTTATCTGTTCTTCCTCCTCATCCAATAATTTCTGTACAATTTCTTTGCTTTTCTCAATATTAGATTTTTCTAGATCAGTCTGTTTTATTTTGTTGTCTAGCTCTGATCTCTCTTCTTCTATTTGCTTTCTTTGTAACATTATTTCAGACCTCATCTTCTCCAGGTAATTTCTTTCCTGTTCAATGATCTTTCTGGCATCATTCATTTTCTTCTGCTCATGATCTATTTTAGTTTTCTCTCTTTCCAGTTCACTCTTCATCTGATCAAGTTCTTCTTTCGCTTGTTCTTTCTTAATTTGTTCTTGCAG
>NW_015599391.1:0-415 GCF_001515605.1 Sinocyclocheilus anshuiensis | reverse complement strand
GGTTGGTGTGTGAGTCTTCTCATTACTCTGGTGATAATAAACAATAACACGCACACAGGGGAGAGGTGCAGCGGCGTTCCGGATCACCTCGCTGCTAATGAAGGTTAATTAGGGTTCATTAGGACATGATGAGCGCTCGCAACACCACCACAGCCCTCTGCTTTATGCCTGCCGTCCGCCTCGGTTCCTCCTCTCTGGCTGTCACTCCTGATGGACTCCTGAACATCAGTCCATATCAGTGAGAGTCCGGACAGACACCACTGCAATTACTATATTAATATACAGTATGACATACTGGGTCAGTGTTTCCCAACAAACCACAAATATATGTGACCCTGGAGTATATTTGTAGGAATAGCCAAAAATACAGTACATTGTATGGGTCAAAATCATCGATTTTTCTTTTATGCCAAAA
>NW_015599390.1:0-415 GCF_001515605.1 Sinocyclocheilus anshuiensis | reverse complement strand
AGTATTGTTTATATACTTGTTAAACAGCTTTAGACCATCTGAACTGTAATCATCTTGGCTACCAATAAAGGCGACCCAGTTCCATCCAAACCACCGTATGATGTGAATAATCATTTCTATCAGGTCTTTGTTGCTAGGAATTGTTCTTACAAAAGAAGGATAATGAAGTTTATTGCTTAACGCATAGCTAGAAGCCCCATAATTCACCTTTGAAAGAGAAGAAAACACTTATATATATATAGAGAGAGAGAGAGAGTAACTTTTTAGTGCTGAACAAAATGTACAAAGTGTGTTTGTTGTAAACCTTACAAAAAAAAAATACAAAAATTACCAACGGTATAAGGTCCATTGTGAACAGTGGTGCAATAGCCATAGTTCTTGTGCTTCCATATGGTCCTGTTAAAGCAATCACTTT
>NW_015599389.1:0-415 GCF_001515605.1 Sinocyclocheilus anshuiensis | reverse complement strand
TGTGTGTTTGCACACATGTGTCTATTAAAAAGCCATTGCTTGGCAGACCCCTGCAGTACATGAGGGAACTCCAGATGTCACCCACATACACTCACACACAGTATGACTTAAACCAGACATCAATAATAGAAGCTTCCTTTCTATTTGCTGCCCAGGGTTATTTCAGATGAATCTAAAACTGAAACTAAAATTAAAACCATAAAAAAGTCATCGCCTGAAATAAAATAAACATTAGCAATAAATAAAATAAAAAACAATAAAATAAACTTTAAACTTTTTCAGACATTTTCAGCTAGTTGCCAAACAGTTCTCATTTTAATTTGATGCACTAAAGTTTAATTTGATGTTCTAATATAACTAAAATTGAAAAACGGAAAAAAACTGACATATATATAACCCCCCCCCCCCCAAAAAA
>NW_015599388.1:0-415 GCF_001515605.1 Sinocyclocheilus anshuiensis | reverse complement strand
CAATCCTCCAGCTTATGAGATGAGGAAGGGAACCCAGAATTCTCACGCCACTCTGGTGGATTCCAGAACTGGACAACTGCTGCCAGCTCTAACAGAACTGCAGAGGAGCACAGAGCCATGTGAGTGCTTCAAAACATGATATCAACCACGTTCTAAGACTTGAAAATTGTTAAAAAAAAATACCAACACTACTTGCACTTTTGGATATAATAGAGATTCATCAAAAATGTCAATTATGTCATAATTTCTTACCATCTTAAATTTTCCAAAATGGTTTTGTTTCTTGTGTTCAACAGAATATCTATTCAGCTGAACTTTCAAGCACTGAAGAAATTTAACTTTTTTGAGTAAACTATCCTTTTAAATACTATGTTTTTCCCTGTTTTTTTCCTCTACAGTGGATGAGTTCAGACAA
>NW_015599387.1:0-415 GCF_001515605.1 Sinocyclocheilus anshuiensis | reverse complement strand
GATTGCTGGCGACTCTGCTGCCAGCACATTACCGTTTTTTACAGACATTTTTTTTTACAGTGTGGCTACCAGAAATCACTTACCCCACCTTTAAGTCAGTAACAATTTTTTTTCAGTTACATTGATGCATAATTACAAGCAATTAACCCTAAACCAAACCCTGACACTAACCCTATAATACGAACATGTTGTTAATTAATATTACTTATTTAAATAACTGTGTAATTACAATGTAACAGGAATACCTTAAAGCTACGAGAATACTGTTTGTGCGCAAAAGAAAAAAAAAATCGTTATAACTTTATTCAACAATTTGATCATGTAAGGATCCTTGCGGTCTATGGGAGGGTCAGAGAGCTGACAGAATTCATTAGGGATGTAACGATTAACCGCGAGCCGGTTGAAAATAGATTTA
>NW_015599386.1:0-415 GCF_001515605.1 Sinocyclocheilus anshuiensis | reverse complement strand
TTTTTTTACCTAAATTTGACATAGCAGCATGGCTACTTTACAATAAATTGCTTGTGTATTTCCTTATTTGAAGAATATGAAGCAAAAATGAAGAAAAAAAAATATATAGATAAAAAATATAAATAGATATAATAAAAAAAATGACAAGAACAAACAACAAAATTACTAAAAGTTGAACTAAAATTAAAATGAAAACAGAAAATATAAAAATAAATACTAATTCAAAATATGAATAAAAGCAATAATAGTATCTCAATGACAGTAAAATAACACTAGCGTCACTACAACACACTTCTCAGTGCTGGTTTAATATCAGTGATGATCGTTTTGTACCTCTTCATCCTTCATCTTGATGAGTTTCTCTGTCTCCACGTCTGGTGTGGGCAGAGGCAGGATGGGTAGTGGACTGTCCGTA
>NW_015599385.1:0-415 GCF_001515605.1 Sinocyclocheilus anshuiensis | reverse complement strand
TCCTTGGGCCGTGCACAAGAATGAGAGGATGAAAACAGTTGAGGATATGAGAGACAGGGCGTGGGGGATTCAGGACTATTAAAGAGAAATAAATGTCAGACTTAGAACATCACCCATCCTCTTTAACAATAACTTATAACCGTACAACACTTCAGGGATAATATTAACTTGTAAAAGTATTACAAAAAAAGCAGGCTTACTACTTCAAAAACAAAACTTACAATTGGCAACATTCAAACACTTGTTTTTCTGCTTTTAACT
Organism: Sinocyclocheilus anshuiensis; assembly: GCF_001515605.1. Taxonomy (NCBI): domain Eukaryota; kingdom Metazoa; phylum Chordata; class Actinopteri; order Cypriniformes; family Cyprinidae; genus Sinocyclocheilus; species Sinocyclocheilus anshuiensis. The sequence continues at coordinate 154 of NW_015599385.1, read as the reverse complement.
GTATTATTCACAGAGGTTATTTACAGAGGTTATCCCCATTTTAAACAGAAATCCATAGCAGGGTAAACTTATTAGTCCACACTGCAGTCATCTTTTTTGGCTACTTTATTTATACACTCTCAGAAAAAAAGGTACAAAAGCTGTCACTGGGGCG
>NW_015599384.1:0-415 GCF_001515605.1 Sinocyclocheilus anshuiensis | reverse complement strand
TATATATTTCATCATTGAGGATTTCTTTAAAAAAGTCTAAAAATCAGATTTTATGACCTACTTTGAATATTTGGATTTTTAAAAATGAATTTATCACACATTTATAAAGAGCTTCATGCATTACAGCATTGAAATGACAGGATTGTTGTTTGCTGACTGTATTTATGCTGTTGTTTTGTTGTGCTCGTTATTCATTATATTTGAAGTCTGTGTGTAATAAAATATTGTACATTAAAAATGTTTAATATTATCTGCTTTTTAAGAGCCATAAAAATATCTGTGAATTAAATTATGGACAATTAAATTTATTTTACTTGGTAATTGATCATTTTCTGAACATAAAATGTACTACTTTTAAAATACTTTAAGGAATGTCTCTTCTGCTCACCAAGGCTGCATTTATTTGATCAAAAAT
>NW_015599383.1:0-415 GCF_001515605.1 Sinocyclocheilus anshuiensis | reverse complement strand
GTTCCCTCCTGGTGGAATGACCTGCCCAACTCAATCAAAGCAGTCATTTAATCATTTTCAAGAAACAGCTGAAAACACATCTCTTTCATCTGTAACCAGCACTCTCTATTCTAATGCTAATTCTAATTTTATCTGCTTTTTTATTTGAAAAACATGACCCTCTAACATTTGCACTCTATTCTATTTCTATTTTAACTATTTGTTTAATTTAAAATGAAAAAAGAGTATTTAACACTAGCATTCTCTATTCTTTGTCTATTTGTTCTACTTATTTTCTTTGTATTTATTATAATGACCTTCAAACACTAGAATTATCTATTCTTTTTCTGTTCTATTGACTTGTTTTATTTTCACTATGTATATTTCAATAGACGTAAATCTATTGACATTTTCGTCAACGAATAAAAACGAGACA
>NW_015599382.1:0-415 GCF_001515605.1 Sinocyclocheilus anshuiensis | reverse complement strand
GTGTTGTATTAAGGTGTTACTTTACATTAGATACTCACAGAAAGCACTTTAAGTTGTTTTGTGTCTAAAAAATGTGGATAAAAGTAAGACGTTAATAGCGCTAGCTTCCCTATGAGTTTTTCAATGCAAATTAGCGCAGTGCAAATCGTTATTTTTATGCGTTTTCCAGTTTGTAGTTTAGCCCAAACAAATTATTTGGATATATTTGGTATATGTGAGGTATCCCTCACATATTTGTCTTCCCAGGTACATGTCTGATCTTTTCTCTCGTGTAATATCTTAGTGTTTACTTTGTATGTAGACCCTCACTAATGTTTGCCCTCTCTTCAGGTACTCTCATTTGTCCTTCTCAAGCCAAGACTCACTGATAGACCACCCTGTTGTTACCAGTTCTGGAGATAACTGACCCACCCAG
>NW_015599381.1:0-415 GCF_001515605.1 Sinocyclocheilus anshuiensis | reverse complement strand
GTGTGTGTGTGTGTGTCTGTGTCTGTGTGTGTGTGTGTGTGTGTAAGAGAGAGAGAGATGCACAAGCTTGAGTTTCCCAACTCCACATGTGAGGTCTAAAATGAAAGCGTTTGTGCATGTAATAACAGCCGATCTCGAGAACACGAACACGCGGATGAAGCTCAGTGTCTCTGCCGTGCCTCAGTGTTTGTGTGTTGTGTTCAGATCCAGACGTTCGCTGTGGAGGCGCCGTGTTCAGCGGTGGACGAGATGACCAGTGGAGTGGCCATGGCACAAGTCCTGCAGAAAATGTATGTGAAGCACAAACTACAAATCACAAACTGAGTATGATATATATGTGTGTGTGTGTGTGTGTTTATATATACAGTATACACTAGGGGTCGACCGATATGTGTTTTTCAAGGCCGATGCCGAT
>NW_015599380.1:0-415 GCF_001515605.1 Sinocyclocheilus anshuiensis | reverse complement strand
CGTGAAAAGCGCTGTACAAATAAACTTGAATTGAATTGAATTGATAATGTGACCTAAACGAAGCATGTAGATGATGAAAAGAAAAGGCCCAAGAACAGATCCCTGAGGAACACCATGCAAGACAGAAGCAGCAGAGGACTTAGCCTGATGAACGAAAATATAGTACTGACGGTCTGACAAGTTCAGTCTCCTCGAACATCTTTCTGACACACGCCACAAACATGAACCAAAACACAGCAAATAGCCTACTTAACTGCTTTTAAAAGCTTACATTTAGATTAGTTGACGTTAAATGCATTAGTCATTTTTAAATAAATCACATCCATTTGTTAGTCTCGTTGTTATGAGAAAAAGATGAGCTGCAATAAAGGCATTAAGAATCCATACAACTGCAGCAGCGGAGGACTATTATTCT
>NW_015599379.1:0-415 GCF_001515605.1 Sinocyclocheilus anshuiensis | reverse complement strand
TCGTGTTCGTTCTTGTTGTTTACTAATTCGTAAGGATGGGGATGGAGGGAGGCGAAAGTGTCTCCAGTGAATCTTTAAATGGGCCCACAAAGGAAAATACGTTCTCCACAGTTTCTGTCTATGATAATAAGTTTACTTCTTACAGCAGGGTGTTGTTATTTTCTTTCATCCACACGTCCCTATAGGAAATAGCCTTGGTATATGAAAGCTCTGGACATCCTCCATAGCATACTCCTCACATCGTGCACTGTGTAAAATGACAGGGCAGATCACAGAGAGTTCGAGTTGGAGGGAATTTGGGGGGAAAAAATAGCATTGATGATGAAAAACAAACTTGAAACAGAATTCGCTATGCACAATTAACATTTCTACCATTCAGGCTGGTGCTTTAGAATAAATAAGGATCGCTTGCTCT
>NW_015599378.1:0-415 GCF_001515605.1 Sinocyclocheilus anshuiensis | reverse complement strand
GGAAATAGCAGAGTTAGAAATAAAATTGTTTGTTGTTCCTGGTGAAAAGGGACCCCAGAGGAAAATAGAAAGCAATTGCGAGCTGATGAGTGGCACTGCCCCCTAGCACCACTCCTTCTAGCCCCACCGCCCTTTTCCTCTCATCTCCCTTTGAGACCAGAGAGAGATGTCATCAGGGATGTTGTGCTCTCGGCCTCCACCCCCTGCCACACAACTACACACCGGTGCTCTAGTCTAATTAGGAGGGAAAGATACAATTTAGTCAGCGCTGTGCGCTAAAGTTCAGTAGTCAACCATAACTGACCTTCGCCCTTTTACATGACACCTCAAAGCCGTGTAGCTCTGTAATATATTTAAGGTTATGTATTACCGGTAGGATTTGGATGAGAGATGGCATTGGTACTCCACCTGCTGT
>NW_015599377.1:0-415 GCF_001515605.1 Sinocyclocheilus anshuiensis | reverse complement strand
GGAAATTCAACAAAAAAAAAAAAAAGGAAATTCTGTCATCATTTACTGACTCTCGTGTCACTCCAAACCTGTATGACTTTCTTTTTCCTGTGAAAAACAATTGAAGTCACTACTATACAAAATTTTAGGGTCAGTAAGATTTATTTTTTCCATGTATGCTTTTTCATTAGTGCTTAAATTGCTGCTTTTGTTGAGTAAGGATACATTAAATTGATTAAAAGTGACAGTGAAGACGTTTAAAAAAAAGATTTAAAATAAATGCTGTTCTTTTAAATTTTTTATTCAAAGAGTCCTATAAAAAGTATAACCGTTTCCACAGAAATATTAAAAGCAGCACAACTGTTTTCAACACCGATAACAATAAGAAATATTTGAGCAGCAAATCAGCATATTAAAATGATTTCTGAAGGATCAT
>NW_015599376.1:0-415 GCF_001515605.1 Sinocyclocheilus anshuiensis | reverse complement strand
TCCGGTGGGAAGGCATTGCGTTGTTCCTATCTAAAATCCATGAGTTATTATTCAGAGAGGACTTCCAGAGGAACAGAGTGTGAGTTGGAAAAGGCTATTTTGGTTAGATCTCCAAAAAAACATGTGAGGCAAGATAAAGCTTTTTTTTTAATTCAGATAAACATCCCCTTAAAAACAAAATAGTTTTTTTAGTGATAGAACAATCCCATGGGAGATGGGGAAGGGAGGGGGGAACGAGAAACAAAAGAGCAAGAGATAGCGCAAGAAAAAGACCGAGAGCGAAAAAGAGAGGGACAGAGGAAAGGTTTAAGGCTGGATTAACTCCAAATTCTCTTCTTTGAATTTATTCACTACAGAATACATGTGCACGCACTAAATAAAACTATTATCCTAAAATCCCTCCCCGGAATTACAT
>NW_015599375.1:0-410 GCF_001515605.1 Sinocyclocheilus anshuiensis | reverse complement strand
TATATATATATATATATATATATATATATATATATATATGTTTCTTTTTTCCTTGTAATTCAAATTAAATATAATACTTTAATACATTTAATACAAAAATATTTGTGTAGTTATTTATAGTATATATAATTATTAATAATTATGTTTTAATTTTATAGTAATGGGAGTGATTTTACATTACAGTAATGAGAATTATGAGGGGAAGTGAGCTTAATATTATTATTTTTTAATATATATAATTCAAAAACACTTATTACTGAAATAGACATTTCATCATCCAAAATATAATTTTTTTGCCTTCCTTTTATGTTTGTCTGTGTGTATGTGTATATATGTCTGTCTGTTTATCTATCTATCTATCTATCTATATATGTGACCCTGGAGCACAAAAGCAGTCATAAGTAGCACGG
>NW_015599374.1:0-415 GCF_001515605.1 Sinocyclocheilus anshuiensis | reverse complement strand
CAGCAGAATTTCAGCCAGAAATGGCTAATTAACCTGCCAATCAGAATAAGTACCACCCAGAACATACATGATGCTGGAAGCTATTTACAATCCGGACGAGAGCCATTACATTTATATCGGTTTAAACCAGAACATGTAAAAATAATAATTATAAAAAAAAAATTTAAAAAAATGAGGGCCTCTTTTTTGTATGGTTAAACATTTAGCTTAAACATTTTGAAGATTTTTTTCTGAACATTTTTCTAAACTACTAGTCAAAAGTCTGGAATAATTACATTTTTTTTCATGTTTCTGAAAAAAGTCTGTATTTATTTGATCAAAAATACAATAAAAACATAATATTGTGAAATATTATAACATTTAAAATATATTTTTTTCTATTTTAATATATTTTAAAATGTAATTTATTCCTGTA
>NW_015599373.1:0-415 GCF_001515605.1 Sinocyclocheilus anshuiensis | reverse complement strand
AGAAAGTCTTTCCACCGGTCAGGCTCTGGTATCTCTTCTCCAGGGCAGACAGTCTCTCCTTTTCCTTAAAGAGAAAAGTATACAGGGTCAGATTTACCATTAAAGGAATATCCCAGGATCAATTATAAAAAAAATAAATAAAATATATACACACCAGGTTCATTTTAGTGTTATGGTGTGTATGGAGTTACTTTGTCATGGCAATGAAGTTGTAAAATTGGATATAACTAGAAAAAATTGAATCTACATGAGCTGAATGACACTATTGAAACTATAGCTGCTTTAAAGCTAAAACTGAAGTTGCATCATAAGTGGACTAAATAATTGGAGATTGTCCAGCATACTTCACCAGAGAGAAGTCTGTCATTTCACAGGAAGACTGACATTTTGATTAAACATTACAAAGTAAAAAAAA
>NW_015599372.1:0-415 GCF_001515605.1 Sinocyclocheilus anshuiensis | reverse complement strand
TGGCACACAAAACACGTGACTGAACAGTGACAAGACCATTAGAGACAGACAAATGTTCTTCAACATGAGAACGGATGAACAGTAGAAATACATGAAAAACATTCTAACCTGCATCATTGATGGCGTTTCTCATCTCATAGCTGCTGATAGTGCCAGTATGATCAAAGTCATAGCACTTAAAGATTCCCTGTGGAGAAACTTTAAGTCCATGTGTCTAACAGTCTTGTTTTTTATTTATATAGGAAAGAATGAGGAGATTTCAAACCTGCCACTGTTTGACTTTGTTCCACAAGTGTCTAAACTCTTGTAGGTTAAGTCTTCCTTTTCCGTCCATCTGTGTGATTAGGATTAAGAAAGATTTGCATGCAGATTTGAAATGCATCTGCTACGAAATTAAATCTACTGTACATGAAAT
>NW_015599371.1:0-415 GCF_001515605.1 Sinocyclocheilus anshuiensis | reverse complement strand
CCTCCAGGTGGTGCTAAATGAAACCCTGCAACTGCGTCGCGTCGGCTTGAGAAGAAGAGCGAACAACACCCCAGCAGGCTGTCGGAGGAAAAGGTTGGTGCTATTACGTTATATATTAGATTCGGTGTCTGAAAATGACTTCGAATAATAAAACGAGATGTTTAAGACGTCCTCCTCTATATCTGCTTTCATTGTTCAAATGACAGCGTCCGATACAAGCTTGAACGTAAAAACGGTCACTCTCTGAAACCAGAGTGATTAGCAAAAAAGCTAACGAGAATGTTCCCGAAAAGGAAAAGTAGAATTAAGATGTTGCTACAGTTCCAGAATTTTCCCTTTTAACACTTTATCTTAGGAAATTGAATTTGTGTATTATATTTTTATAGACATACATACACGCAATTATAATCATAAT
>NW_015599370.1:0-415 GCF_001515605.1 Sinocyclocheilus anshuiensis | reverse complement strand
TTAGAGGAAATTAATGGGTTTCTTGATGAGACGTTTGGGAAACAAGTCAATATCAAGGATTTTTTTCCTGATGTTGATAAATTTGAGAGGTCAGTGGCGTCTCTGCAAAAGAATGTGAATCTTGATCAGTTGAGTGAAAAGAAACGTTTTCGTTTAAAAAAGCATGTTACAGTCATTAGAAAATGTAGAAGAGTGGATAAGAAGAAGAGGCTAAAAGCTTTTTTGTAAGTTGTTAACCATGCATCACGTGGTGATCTTGTCTTTCTTTCTGCTGTTTTCCTTTGCTGGTGTCTTTATTCTATCCTTCCTAAACACATATATGGATCTTTTGAGGGTGGGTTCATTAAATATTAATGGAGGGAGGGATAGACATAAAAGAGCCTTAGTGTCTGAAGTAATGCAGAATAAAAAGTTA
>NW_015599369.1:0-415 GCF_001515605.1 Sinocyclocheilus anshuiensis | reverse complement strand
ATTCTTTAATCCGTCAAACTCCACTGATCAGATATTTGTATTCGGTTTATTTATTCATTTTGGCTTCATTTGAGATTTTGCTGTTTGCTTTCAGGATGCTGAATGATACAAGTCATCATTTATGTAATGTAATCATTTAATTCCGCCAAAAAAAGAAAGAAAGCAGGAGACCCAAACTACAAACAAAGACCCAAACAAAGTCCATACAGTGATTCCGTACTGACCATCTCAGCTACAGGTTTATGTTAGACAGATGATGACTCCATGTTAATGTTTGTTCCATATACATCTGGTCAAACTGTTCATGTTGTTCATGTTTTCTGTCTTCGTTATGCTAAATTGTGTTACTGTGTTTTAATTTTGTCATACATTGACAAAGGCATGGTCTGTGATCTATGCAAGGGTTCTTTTGTTT
>NW_015599368.1:0-415 GCF_001515605.1 Sinocyclocheilus anshuiensis | reverse complement strand
CTTCCGTCCTTCAGTTCTGGTGGTGATCCCCGCCAACCTCACCTGTGACTCTTACGATGCAATGTAAACAATCTGGCTCCCTTAGTTTCTTGTCTTTGTTCAGTGAGTAGAAGTAAATGTTGAGATTTTCCATTTTTGCACGTCTCCACAGATTGAAAGGCCTGGAGAACGCTTTGGTGGTTCTCCCATCTGGACTTGGAGTGGAGCTGAAGTCAAGCATAGACGAACTTCGACAGTCACCACCAGAAGGTATGGCCTGACCAACTGTCCTCAAATACGTAAAGACCGCAGTGTTGTTCTTTGGTAAACCAAAAGAGTTCTTACCAAATGCATGTGAATGTAAACAATTTGCAAGTGGCCTCCCATTGACAGAAATCTTGTTTGTCTTGGTTTTTTCCTCAGGCTGCACGCCTCC
>NW_015599367.1:0-415 GCF_001515605.1 Sinocyclocheilus anshuiensis | reverse complement strand
TATATATATATGTTATTAATACTTACTCAATGGTTTTACTCAATGGGCATTTTAGACTGATTAAATGTAAACCTTCCTTGAAGAGGGTTTAAAAGGTTTTCTAAACCATGTAAAACCAATATGAGTATACTAAGAATGGCACTCATGTTTTTTAAACTAGACTGACTTGTGTATAAGCTATTGGATAGGGACTCCTCCTTATAGTTCGAGTCTGACCTGGGTCATGTCCTGATCACATTCTCTCCCTCTCCCCCCAACTTTCCTTTTTACAGCATATTTTCTTCTAATAATAATGTCAAAAAATGCTACACGGTAACTTGTTTAGCATCATAATATGGTTTTAGTGCAGGTAGCAGAATAGAAATGAGCGTGCACCACAGCATTCCCACTGGAAGACTTTATCACACTTTGAAAA
>NW_015599366.1:0-415 GCF_001515605.1 Sinocyclocheilus anshuiensis | reverse complement strand
CACATACCCCTGAACCTCCACAATCCCCTACAGACAAACAAAACATGAGCACATCTTTTCATTTTCATAATTTGATTGACATGGAGACTCATTATAAGTGAGAAGCTTAAATAAATAGCATTTCTATTATTTTATCAGTTGTACAATAACTTTTTTTAAGTTCTACTTGAAGTAGAATGTTAAGATGGGTCATTCATGTAATGCACTAGGCCTACTTGTTGAGCATTTTAAAATTATAATGCCTTTGCAATTTTAAACATAGGCCTATCTATAAAAATAAGATGGGTCATTCATGTAATGCACTAGGCCTACCTGTTGAGCTTTTTAAAATTATAATGCCTTTGCAATTTAAAGCATAGGCCTATCTATAGTACATTGTAGTGTTGTCAAAAGACCCGGTATTTCGGTACCAAGT
>NW_015599365.1:0-415 GCF_001515605.1 Sinocyclocheilus anshuiensis | reverse complement strand
ATTTTATTTACAGTACATTTAAACTTCTATAACTTTTTGATACTTCAGGTATTATTATTATTGATAAGACCTTAAATCAGTAAATGAAGGTATTATTATAATTAATTGTTAATACATCAATACAGTATGCATGTAAAAATATAAACATGACAGTACTATACTAAGCGTCATTACTGTGATATGGGGGTGTATGATGCTTTATTGATTAAAAGGAAATGCCTTATTCACCTTCTTGAATGCATCTTGAAGCAGTGCATTTTGGGATTGTTCTGAGTGTGAGGCACCTTTAGGAGTCTCGCTGTCTGCAGAGCTGTCTATGTAGGGCTCACAGATTGTGTGTGTGTGTCAGGTTTCTGCTGCAGTGTCTGGAGGATCTGGACTCCAGTCTTCGCAAACTCAACTCCTGTCTGTTCGT
>NW_015599364.1:0-415 GCF_001515605.1 Sinocyclocheilus anshuiensis | reverse complement strand
GTGAAAATTACTCCGAATTTACTCATATATTTACGCAATTTTCATGAATGAGGCCCATTATTAGTGTACACCAGGAAACATCATAAAATAATTTAAAAAATGCAGTCCATGACCCTTTTAACGAATTTGATTTAAAGGTTAGAACTGTGCATGTTAATTCTCAAGGTTATCACACTCCAGAATAGCAGCACATCTACTGAGCCATAATGTCTATTTGTCCTGTATCTTCTACCAAAACTAAACAGAGTTGACAGTTATCTTTTGATGCAACAAATTGTGCAGCTTATTACTAAAACAACTTTTATGAATATTTAGCCTGCAATTCATTTATTTTGTCTTGTTTGATCACATCTCACCTCAGTGTCTTGAGTTGGATCCTGTAGTAAATCACTGAGCTGCTTCACTCCTGATGGTC
>NW_015599363.1:0-415 GCF_001515605.1 Sinocyclocheilus anshuiensis | reverse complement strand
GAGTTGATTTGCATGAGTTTTAATTGAATGCAGACTAAGAGTGTTTATTTTGTCTAGAAGCAGTATAAATGATGTCTAAATTAGTCTGCGGTTGACCCTATAAAACGTTGAAAATACGTCCACAAGGACTACATGTGAACTCAATTTTAACTTTCTAGAGAAGTCATGTGGACGTCAATATGGGACGTTCAGAAGATGTCCTAAAATACATCATAAATACTTTTCTTCTGGCTCCTCAGGGGACGTAATTTCAACGTGCGACAAAGATGTTGAAAAGACGTGTTTTGGACATACTTTTGTTCATTGAGTATTTTGTGGTAAAGACCAACTGGATGTACATAATGTCACACACTGACTGAATATTTACGAGATATACGAGGGTGGGATGGGATCGGGACATGTGAGTTAGCTAGTT
>NW_015599362.1:0-415 GCF_001515605.1 Sinocyclocheilus anshuiensis | reverse complement strand
TTCTTAAGGACATCAAAACCTAAAATAAAACCCCAGAAAGGTGTACAATATGTGACCTTTAATATATGTTTTATATTTACTTTATATCTATTTATTTGAAACTTTATTTTGTAAACATTGTATTCTGTGAGAACAAAGGGACCACAGAGTGACGTGACACATGAAACTAGCACAGCTATCGGTTTTGTGTCTATTAGAAATTGATTGTTTGGGACAAAGATCAATTAGAATATCAGTCGGTGTATGAAAATATTTGACCGCTGAATGTCACAATTCAACAGTCAGAAACAAGTATTCAAGAGAGCTGTGTACAAACTGTATTTCTGAGATGAAACCATGCTAATATTTATGGTTGAATAACACATACTGTTAAAAAGATCAGTATGCTTGCAAACAGTAGGCTAGTTTCAAACAC
>NW_015599361.1:0-415 GCF_001515605.1 Sinocyclocheilus anshuiensis | reverse complement strand
ATCGAATCGAAAGCTTGTGAATGAGAATCGAATCATGAAATTTGTATCAAAACCCAGCCCTAGTGACATGGGTGTTTCGAATCACACTTCGGAGCAGTGGAGCAGTGTTTCGAAACATCTGCGCTTCGGGATCTCGACACAGTGTCGAAACGTCAGTTTCACGTCAGCCATCCCTAGTTGGCGGAAGTTACACAAAACGGTTTATATTGTTTTACATATGGATTTTTTTTAACAAAAATGCATCGATTCTCTACAGGAGGCCTTTATTCACCCCCCCCGGAGTCAAGTGATGCAAGTTTTATTACTGATGGATGCGCCTTATTTAACTACTTTTGGACTGTTGAACAAAAACACCCGCCTACCCCAATTCTAACGCTTGGAAGAGCCAGGACAATTTTTAATATAACTCCGATTG
>NW_015599360.1:0-415 GCF_001515605.1 Sinocyclocheilus anshuiensis | reverse complement strand
GACAAAATTTTGTCTAAATATACTGCTCAGTAACTAAGGAGTACATAGCACTAAATATACACGGCTATACAGTCATCTAACAGCTACACCACTTACAGATGATGATTATATAACACATGATTATCTTTCCATATTTTTTTTTCCATAAGGTGTAACAAATCTGCCTAAATTTAATGGATTTTAAATACTTTTGCTTTATAACTTAAATACTACATTAATAGAAAAGTTATATAAACATTTAAAAATCTTTTCACATTTTATACAGAAAATATTTAATCATTTAGATTTATGAATATTTAATTTATTAATATTAATTAGTAACATGAAACACTCAATGCTAAATATTAAAGACAAAAACATTTAAATGAAATATAGTACATTAATTTCGCAAAAATAAAAGTATTACACAATTATG
>NW_015599359.1:0-415 GCF_001515605.1 Sinocyclocheilus anshuiensis | reverse complement strand
GCCGCGTTGGTCAGTGTGGATGTGGCCAGCATTGACAGATGATTGTCGGTGTGGAGCACAGGATAGAGGTGACCTTTGTCATAGCCAGAGTTATCATAGTCCCTATTAACAGCCTGATTAGTGCCAATCTTGCTACCGTAGCCTTTAGGCCGCATACATGGCTCAGGATCTCCATCCAGCTAAAGGGAATGAGAAACAAAAACAACAAAATACCTCAGACTTTTCAAACTAGACATTATCTATTGTTATTTCAAATAACTTTTAAGAATAATTATGCAACTTCTGTGTCACTAGTAGCTTTGGTCATTACTTTTTAGACATGTTTCTCAAACTTTCCCTCCATTTGCCATCAGTCACACAAACAGATAGTCCCAAAAACGTTTTAATTAAGGAATCAAACTATGAATGGATTAAT
>NW_015599358.1:0-415 GCF_001515605.1 Sinocyclocheilus anshuiensis | reverse complement strand
ATTGTAGAAACTTAATTTGCTGTAAAGTTCCTTTGCAATGATTTGGATCGTGAAAAGCGCTGTACAAATAAAAATAAACTTGACTTGATTCCAACCTTTTGAAAGGTTTTATGGATGTTAATTTTTATAGAACTGTCAATGCCAATAATGAACCTTTAAATTTAAGAGTGTACTAGAGGTATTAGGCAAGACATCCATAATTACATTTTTGGCAGTTTGTGTTAGAAATAGTAAAGAGATCAAGGCCTCGAATGTTTAAGGTAATCAGTTATTAATAAATAAAAAGTGACAGATGATACTACTTTGTTTCTTAGTGATGGAAAGCAGATTCTGGTTGCCAGTAATTTTGTGGCTCATTTTAAGAATTAAAAAAGTGTGAGCTCATTGCAGTTCAAAAACATAGAAAATCAGAATT
>NW_015599357.1:0-415 GCF_001515605.1 Sinocyclocheilus anshuiensis | reverse complement strand
AGATTTTTTACTGACTCATTTTGCAAGTTACATCGCTGAATCATCCATTAAACCAATTAATTCAAAACACTGATCCATTCAGACAAACAAACAAAGGCAATTCAAACAAATTGATGTCTTTATGAGTCATTGAATAATTTACTCAACTGATTTGTTCAACAACACTGATTCATCTATGAATGAAACAAACGGCTGTCTTTGTGAACGAATCAATTAATCATTTACTCAATAGATTCGTTCAACAGCACCAACTCGTTCATGAGCGAAACAAACGGTTGTCTTTATGAAAGAGTCATTGAATCATTTAATCAACTGATTCATTCAACATCACTGATTCATTCAGGAACGAAACAAATGGCTGCCTTTGTGGATGAGTCATTGCATCATTTACTCAACTGATTCGGTCAACAACACT
>NW_015599356.1:0-415 GCF_001515605.1 Sinocyclocheilus anshuiensis | reverse complement strand
AACTACTTGTAAAAGTGCATGTAGCATCCTATGACCCCTTTAAAGCAGCTCAAATGTTTATGCATGCTATGATATTATCACATATGACCTATTGTGCGATAATCTGGGGTCAGGCTTCCCAATCAGTTGTTAAGCCTGTAATGTCATTATACAAACAAACTTTAAAAGTAGTTAATCAGAAACCAATGAAATGGCATCATTGTCAAATTCTTCAAAAGTATAATTAGTTTTTTTTGATAATCTTTTAAAGTTTTCATTTGTAAAAACAGTATTTAAGTGTATATACGGCCTTGCCCCTCATGTAATCTGTCAGTTGATACAAAAATTCAGTAGCGATGGGGCAAAGACCAGAGGGGCAGTAAGTGGGAATTGTAGAGTTCGGAGATGCAGAACTACTGTGGGTCAATCATCCTTT
>NW_015599355.1:0-415 GCF_001515605.1 Sinocyclocheilus anshuiensis | reverse complement strand
CAGGAATAAATTACATTTTAAAATAAATTAAAATAGAAAACAGCTATTCTAAGCTGTAATAAAAATATTTCACAATATTACTGTTTTGACTGAATTTGCCTGCTTTGCTATAAATAATGTCTAATAGCTTTGTGGAATAATGTACATTCAGCCGGTCGTTATTGTGAAACAAACCCCTTCAGTGTGACAGAACCCCAACATGAAGCCAATCATTTGGTAATTACTTGTTTCCAATTTAATAAATAAATGATCAAATTAAATGTTATAAAATAACTATCAAATATTTATTTATTTAGTAAGAAGAAAGAGCATGGAGAAATATGAGAGCTATGAAACTAGAACAGATCTGTACACTCTCACATATAAAGGTACAAAAGCTGTCACAGGGGTGGCACCTTTTCAAAAGTTACACTTT
>NW_015599354.1:0-415 GCF_001515605.1 Sinocyclocheilus anshuiensis | reverse complement strand
ATATATTTTTTTGCCTCAACGGGAAAGTTTTTCCGCATGTGGCAATTTCACACGTAGGCAGCTGTGAATCGAGTAAATTCAGGATAGATTTTCATGTATAACTTAAGTGGTTTCGAAAAAAATCCATCTCTCATCTTATTACATAAATTCCCCATAGACTTGATGACACTTGGTTTATGAGACTAAAAGCGTTTTATAAGCTATCTCTATTTTAATAATAATAAAAAAAAGTTCCTCACTCATTTGGTTTACTGTAAGTTGCATTGGCGCCATCTGCCTGTCACTACACGTATAGCACGTGTAGGGGGCTTGTGCGTGTTGCCATGTCCACTTAACACAAGCAATAAATATATACTTATAAATATGGACATATTATTAATAGATAATATGGACACTTATAAATAGTTTCCATTTT
>NW_015599353.1:0-415 GCF_001515605.1 Sinocyclocheilus anshuiensis | reverse complement strand
GAAAAGGGGGCGGAATGGGCCGCAATAATCGTTTTATCTCGATTACTGTATTGTCATAATCGTTGGAGGCCAAAATCGAAATAGTTTTTCAATTAATTTCACAGGCCTACTGTATACCATTTCATATCAATGCGAAACAGAAATTATGAGCATGAAATGTCGTAGTTTTGTCATCAGTTAAGTCATGAAGTTACCACAAAGGCAATTAAAGCTTTAAAACTGTGCATGCAAGTAAATATTTGTTATATATGAGTCAGATTTAAGAAAATTTATCTGAAATGCAGTGGTTTTCCAAACTCTCCCTCATCTAACATACCCGATTCAACTCGTCAGCTCATTAGTAAAGACTTTAATACCTGAAGTGGGTCAAAAAAGGTAAAGAGTTGTGAGAAAATATGATGCGTGTCAGATCCAC
>NW_015599352.1:0-415 GCF_001515605.1 Sinocyclocheilus anshuiensis | reverse complement strand
CCTATGAAATGTACCCCCCCCCCATGTAATTAATCTTTGTGAATGTTAAAATGTGATTAAAATGTGTAAAGTTGATTATTACATAAAAAATAAAGATTTAAAAATAATTGTATTATTTTTTCTATTGTTTCATTGAGACGTACGTACATTCTACTGTATAGAAAGAGTAATACATTTCTGACAGACACTAGTTCATATCGCGATGTGATTAAGTGTACAGCCCTACTTTTGATTTATTCATTCAAAATTTCCCAAATTTCGTAACATTCCAAGTTACACAGTAAACTGCATGTCTGTCCGTGTTTTCTGCTCTGTGGAAATCACAGGCCCTACTTACGTGCTGCAGGATGATTCCTCTGAAGATGGAGCATCCGCACAACACCAGAGACAGACCGCAGACCACCGCCACCAACAC
>NW_015599351.1:0-414 GCF_001515605.1 Sinocyclocheilus anshuiensis | reverse complement strand
AACACTAGCATCTAATGGAGCAATGCTGCAAATTAATGAAGAAATGCCCATTTAGTTGTTGATTTATTTAAAGGAATAATTCAAACTCAGGCCATCCAAGATGTAGATTAGTTTGTTTCCTCATCAGAACAGATTTGGAGAAATTTAGCAATACATCACTTGCTCATCATCGGATCCTGTGCAGTGAATGGGTGCCGCCAGAATGAGTCCAAACAGCTGATAAAAACATCACAACAATCCACAAGACTCCAGTCCATCAATTAACATCTTGTCAAGTGAAAAGCTGCGTGCATTTAAGAAAAAATTGCCCTCTCACATTAAAATCCACCATTTTGGACTGCTTTGTAAATGGTTGATGCTTGAGTTGTGCATATTTCTGTTCATTTTATGCAAAATTATGGATAGAGGGCTTTT
>NW_015599350.1:0-415 GCF_001515605.1 Sinocyclocheilus anshuiensis | reverse complement strand
AAATCTCAAAATTGACAGGTGCATGAAAAAACAGTGCTTTTGCCTTCAGTGTCTCCCCTTAATTCGCGTGCTGATGCCCTGTTCTATCAATTGTAGATTCTCAAAGTGTTGCAGAGAAATTTCAAAGAAATTGCTTTTGAGAAATAGTCAGCAGGGGGTCTGAAGTAAGATAACCTAATGTTTTTACAGTCAAATCTTTATGCTATCTAAATGAATTTGAAAATGATATAGATTTAAATTATACATACAGGGGCTTTAAAAAATGTTTTGTCCTGAACCTAATTTCTTTTACCAATGCAAATCATTGATACCATTAGTGGTTGTAATGTCCAAGTTGCGAATACTAACAACATTGCTTGGCCACTCTTTGGCCACTCAATTGAACTGGAATGGCTCAAACCAAAAGAGACCTTTT
>NW_015599349.1:0-415 GCF_001515605.1 Sinocyclocheilus anshuiensis | reverse complement strand
CAAAGAACTAGATTTATCACAATTCAGTCTTCACAAAGCACAGAGCTCCCCCAAGAAGTCCAGCTGCCTCAGAATGCAAAAGTATGTTCAGTCCAGCACAACACAATACAATTTTCCCTTCAAACTATATCGAGTTTCCACGGACTGGAATGAAGGTTGTGATGCATGAGGCTTCCAGCATCCCCATGAGAATGTGTCATGTTCCAAACTGGTGCACATGCAATCCTTTCCACAAGAGGGGACGCACATGTGAAATTGCACCAAAGAAACTGACAATTCAGGCAAATACGCTCTATGGCTTGCTCTAAGTCCAAGACTGAGAAAATTGCAATTTTCCACACATCTGCCACTCAAGTCTAGCTAACACTAATTACTCCTGTTTTTCAAGTGGTCGTTTATATATTTTATTTTATTT
>NW_015599348.1:0-414 GCF_001515605.1 Sinocyclocheilus anshuiensis | reverse complement strand
GTGTGTGTGTGTGTGTGTGTCTGTGTGTGTGAGTGTGTGTGCGTGAGTGTGAGTGTGTGTGAGTGTGTGTGCGTGTGTGTCTGTGTGTGTGTGAGTGTGTGTCTGTGTGTGCACGCGTGTGGAGGTGTTACTCACGAGGCATGATGCCCTGCTCAGCGAGCTGCTCTCGAGTCCTCCTCTGCTGGAGTCTCAGCTGCAGGACTGTGGGTGGAGGAGGAAACAGATAATGACCTGTCATGAGTGAATCTGCACAAATCAGACAGAAATCTGCATCCGGAGAAGAAACACATCATCCTGTACGGACGGGCATATGCTGCACACACACACGCACACACACACACTAACGGGCCACCTCTTACGTTTATGAGTGCCTCCCTCCTCTCAGACTTCAGGAGGACCACACACTGAAGGAAG
>NW_015599347.1:0-415 GCF_001515605.1 Sinocyclocheilus anshuiensis | reverse complement strand
AAATATATATATATATATATATACATACAGTAAATATTACACATACATTTTTCAACAATTATATATTGCCATGTTCAATTTTATACATTAGTGTTCAAAAATATATGTGTGCAATATTTACTTAGAATAAATAAAGAAATATGTCAAGTCCAATTTTAATACATATACAGGTATGTGTGGTACTTTTCACAATATAAATTGATATAAAGCAGCTTTACAGAGCAGGGTTGGATATTTAATTTACAAATCCCACCTTTTTTAATTCAAGAATTAGAAATGTAATTGGTTTGGCCACACTCTACAGGAAGTTGAGCTGGAATGAGAGGAAGAGGGGCTTACTAAAATGTAATGAAATATCCAAAACCAATCAAATTTCTAAAGGTTGCATTTCAGACTTTTGACTATCTGTCTATCT
>NW_015599346.1:0-415 GCF_001515605.1 Sinocyclocheilus anshuiensis | reverse complement strand
ATTATATGATAATGGAGTTCTTTTTTGGATGTTTGATACTCACTGTATAACGTTTTTGACTATTGCTTTGAAGCAAACAAATCTAAGGAAACATTATATTTGTTAGGCTTCTGAATTAATTATGTTGAGTTAATGGCAAATTTAAGAGGATTTATTGAGTTGAGAAAAGGTATGTCACTTGCATATATGTGATAAGGATGTTGCAAGTTTTACAAGGGAACATCCCATGTTCCCATATATCCCATATATGCTGGTGACCAACAACTAAATTACTAAATTAAACTTAACTAAAATTAAGTTAAATTAAAATAAATTAAACTGAAATCATAGTATAAAACACTAATTCTAAATATTAGTAAAAAACAGTCAAATTTTATTTTAAGGTCCAGTTCTCGCTATTAACAAACCATTAACT
>NW_015599345.1:0-414 GCF_001515605.1 Sinocyclocheilus anshuiensis | reverse complement strand
TGAGCAGATTTAGGCATAATCAATCAGATTTTCTGTAGCAGCTCTAATATACAGCTGGACACTGTCCCAGAAATCTGAAAACAGCACAAGACAGAAAATGGCCAAAAAAACCCTAATATGTTTGCCAGTACTTCTTTAGGAGAGTATACTTTCAGTCTACTTTTTATGTACTTATACAAAATTAAACTTAAGTATAAGAAATGTCGGTCACACTTTAGTTTCGGGACCAATTCTCACCATTAACTAACTATTAACTACGACTTCTCTGTAAACTCATAATTTGCTGCTAATTAATAGCTAGTAAGGTAGTTGTTAAGTTTAGGTATGGGGTCAGATTGAGGGATCTAAAGTATGGTCATGCAGAATAATGCATTAATATGTGCTTTATAAGTACCAATAAACAGCCAATATGCT
>NW_015599344.1:0-415 GCF_001515605.1 Sinocyclocheilus anshuiensis | reverse complement strand
GGACAGTTACACAGTTCCTGCTGCCTCATGAAAGCTAAAAAAATTCTCAGGTACCCATCTCACCCAGGACACTCTCTTTTTGAGTTGTTACCTTCGGGCAGACAGTACAGGGTTCTGAAAACTCGAACAAACCGATTAAGGAATAGTTTCTATGCCAAAGCTTTTTCTGTTTTCAGTCCTGCAATGTAAATTGAACGTGTATTGTTGAAGATGAAGTGTTCATCTCTTTTGATTTTGAGATTAATGGTTTACATGCCAAGCTATATTTGTTTTAAATACCGCAATAACACAACTGCATTTCATGTTTGAGTCGTGCAATTCTGTCAAATGTTTTTTTTTTTCTTACGCTATCTGTTTTGAATACGTGAGACGTCTTGTGTGTAATGGTATGTTTCTGATGCTGTTATCGGTTTAT
>NW_015599343.1:0-415 GCF_001515605.1 Sinocyclocheilus anshuiensis | reverse complement strand
GAAGATGACAAGCGTACTCTGCGGGACATCGAGACCTTCTACAACACTACCGTAGAAGAGATGCCCATGAATGTGGCTGACTTGATCTAGAGATTTATTTGACCTGATCTAGAGACACCCCCTTCTCCCCATCTCTACAATCTCGCTCTTTATTTTCTAGTTTTAAGCACTTCTGAATGGAGCAGGGAACGTGTAACTCCCTGCGCTTCCACAGTTGCAATTTCATTTTCCCCAAAACTGATCAAATTTGATAAATCTCAAATGCTGAATTGACATCACTTTATCTCCATCAACTTTCATAATAAACATTGAAATATGAGCTCAACCATCTTCTCTTATGGAGAAGAGTAGCATGTTTTGTCACTCTGCTCTCGATTAGTCATTCTGGGCTCGTTTTTTTTTTTTTTT
Source organism: Sinocyclocheilus anshuiensis (assembly GCF_001515605.1). Classification (NCBI taxonomy): domain Eukaryota; kingdom Metazoa; phylum Chordata; class Actinopteri; order Cypriniformes; family Cyprinidae; genus Sinocyclocheilus; species Sinocyclocheilus anshuiensis. The sequence continues at coordinate 7 of NW_015599343.1, read as the reverse complement.
TTTTTTT
>NW_015599342.1:0-414 GCF_001515605.1 Sinocyclocheilus anshuiensis | reverse complement strand
ATGTATGAGATATGTATGAGATAGGATGTATGAGAAATTAGATATTTGATATATGAAATATGATGTGAGATATATGATGTGAGATATGATGTATGAGATGTAAAATATGATATGAGAAATGAGATGTGCGATATGATGTATGAGATTCAATGTATGAGAAATTAGATATTTGATGTATGAGAAATGATGCATGAGAAATTAGATATTTGGTGTATGAGATTATGTATGATATGAGATATATGATGTGAGATATGATGTATGAGATATAATGTATGATATGAGAAATGAGAAATGAGATGTGCGATATGATGAGATATAATGTATGAGAAATGAGATATCTGATGTATGAGATATGACTTATCAGATATAATAAATGAGATGTGATGTATGAGATATAATGTATGAAAAGTGAGA
>NW_015599341.1:0-414 GCF_001515605.1 Sinocyclocheilus anshuiensis | reverse complement strand
AATGCTACATTTCTCCAAATCTGTTCCTATGAAGAAATAAACTCACATACATCTTAGATGGCCACATGGTGAGCACATTTTCAGTAAATTTACATTTTTAGGTGAACTATTCCTTTGCATTAGTTTTTTAAGAAGTCTAAGACACTGCTGTCACTGCATTACCCCAGAGCTGAATGACTAGACAGCCAAACATTTTTCAGAATATAATCACAATATGCAAAACAGATTAAATATTCATGACCCAAATATGCTTGTTTTTATGATTGGTCAGTATTTATTAGTACCCTGAAAAGGTAGAATTTGCGGTCATCCTTTTGGCCAACTTTCTCTTGTAGTCTGCAGATCAGGGCTTTCACCTGCTCAGCGCACGATGAGGTGATGAGAGGTTCAGCTGCTCTAATGTCTGACAGTAAC
>NW_015599340.1:0-414 GCF_001515605.1 Sinocyclocheilus anshuiensis | reverse complement strand
CTTGGAGCACTGCGGACACTGGTAGGGCCGCTCGCCCGTGTGCATCCTCTCGTGCTGCTTGAGGTGGCCCGAGTCGGAGAAGTTCTTGCCGCACTGCAGGCAGTGGTAGGGCCGCTCGCCCGTGTGGATGCGCTCGTGTCTCTTCAGGTCCCCAGACGTGGGGAAGTTCTTGCCGCACTGGAAGCAGGGGAAGGGCCGCTCTCCGCTGTGGATGCGCTGGTGCCGCTTGATGTCGTTGATCCGGAAGTACTTGCCGCAGTCCTGGCAGTGGTACGGCCGGTCCGCCGAGGGACGACTGTGGGTCTGGGCCGGCTCTGAGAGAGACAGGCTTTTAGGGTTCGATCCGCTGCAACAAGCCGTGAGACACTCTCCGGTCTGCTGCTGCAGGTGCTGAGCTGTCAGGAGAGAACGAGA
>NW_015599339.1:0-414 GCF_001515605.1 Sinocyclocheilus anshuiensis | reverse complement strand
AAAGAAAGAAAGAAAGAAAGAAAGAAAAATGCAAACTCAAATTAGTTGTTACACATGTCCTCCATAAGCTGTGCATCACCTGTGGCTTCAGCACAAAGCATCAGGCTGAAGATCAACTCAGACTTGTCTCTTCACTGTCATCTCTTTTTCCATATGCCCCCTTCTGACAAACAGTTCAGAGCCATCCAGGCCAAAACCAGTTGAGACCTTGCACCTGCACTGTGACCATCTGCAACAGTCTTTCTTTACCTCCAATGTTAATGTCATGCTGTGCTCATAACATTTTCCTATGTCTTAAACTCAGAGTTTCAGAAGGTAATGTTTGTGTGGGAGTGCTGTTTTGACAGTTGGATCTGCTTTGAAACAAACCATCTCAGGTTACGTATGTAACCCTGGTTCCTCGAGGGAACGAGA
>NW_015599338.1:0-414 GCF_001515605.1 Sinocyclocheilus anshuiensis | reverse complement strand
GTGACTTGTGTTCCATCACAGTATGAGTGTTTGTGTTGCTGGTGGACACGTAGACCTTTCAGTGTGATGGTGGAAAAGTTACACAGTGAGCACCGATGAGGACCCTGCTGTTCCTCGACTGTGCTGGATTTTTTCCCGTTGATTTTAGAGCTGCCATTTCCTCCGTTCACTGGCACGGAGCGTTCAGCCGGACCATCTACACTTTCGCTGGTTAAGTCCATAGTGTTCCATTCAGAAGACCCACCATGACATTGTTTGTGCGTGTCAAGTTTTAGAGGGTTGGTGCAAAGAAAGGGGCACTTGTCACATTTATACACCGTAGCTTTGCCAGATAAGTGTATGTTCTCTATGTGACGAGAAATACTACGTCGGTGCATGGTCAAGAAGGAGCAGAAAGGGCACTGGAACCTGTTC
>NW_015599337.1:0-414 GCF_001515605.1 Sinocyclocheilus anshuiensis | reverse complement strand
TCAATAAGTGCCATAATTAATGTGGATATAACTTTCACTTTAGAACAGGGGGTCAAATTGTCACAATTTATACCATTTTAGAAATTTATAACTGTAAAACCAACCCTAATTAAACATAGTTATAGCTTCATATTGTTCAATAAACTTAATAGATGGTGAATAACTGAAATATACCCAAGTGCATAACTACACACAAATATATAGTTTGCAAAGTTGTAAATAATGGCTAAAAGATGTTTACAGTATATTCAGTTAATCATTAATGATTAGCTTAATTTTGCTTATTTGTGGCATGAATGTGGATCCTTTAATGGATAAAATGCCCTTACTATAAGTTTGTCACACTTTGCTTATGGGAGGAACGAGGAGACGAGGAGACATGGAGATTTCACAAAACGAGAGTCTTTAATAATC
>NW_015599336.1:0-414 GCF_001515605.1 Sinocyclocheilus anshuiensis | reverse complement strand
TTATACGGCCTGACGCAAACAGGATACATTCAAGGATGGGGACTTATATCACCTTGTGACAAAGTGCTTACCATGAAAAATACAAATGAGAACTGACAATCCCTGTGATAGTTCATATATCCTCATGAATAAACATCATCACGGCCCCAACACAGACACAAAAGCATAATTCATCAGCAGACCAGTCTTAATACAAATACAGAAGTTTGTGCTAAGCTAAATACCGCAGTTATCATAAATATCGCAGCAGGAGACACATTCTAATGAATTTGAAATGAGCATTTCAGAGATTTGTTAGAGCGTCACACTTGCAGTTTGCTCGAAGTAAAGTACAAAGCACACTAGGGCTGTGCAATATATCAAAACATCGCAAATGTACATATCTCAATATGCATATCGCTACAGCTTGCAATA
>NW_015599335.1:0-414 GCF_001515605.1 Sinocyclocheilus anshuiensis | reverse complement strand
GCTGCAGGAATGCCTACTAGCGGCCAGCAGTACAATGACCTTGTCGACCTTAAGCGATTAAAATCACCGTCAGTGTGAACGGTTCCTCAGACAGGTCCTCTTTTAATGCCAGGAGGCATACCTTGCTCTCAAGATGCGTTTTAGCTGGTGACTTGCTTATGCGTCCTGACACCTCTCAGACTCTTTTGATTAAATATAAAGGTTGGATGAAACGTAGAGTGTGCCTGTACACGTGTTGCTTCTCACAGTGTATAAAGTATGTGTTTACTTCAGCTCTCATTGCCTAAGATGGCTCCTCAAAGAGACAGACAGATGCTGCAAAGCGGGTCGTACGCACTCGGCACAAATGGCTGTTTGTGTCTGGCTCTGCAGCTGCTTCTGCAGGCGACGCGGTGAGAGAGAGGACTCAGCTAA
>NW_015599334.1:0-407 GCF_001515605.1 Sinocyclocheilus anshuiensis | reverse complement strand
GCTGGATTATTTCAAGAGGCACATGCCAGTTCTTGCCATCTGTACCTTTAAAGCAATAGTACATGCAAAAAATAAATAAAAAATGAGTCATGAACATCTTTCTTCCAAAAGAAAAAAAGAAAACCTGTCCAGCTCAACACAAAGACCCCGAGTGCACTGAACACCTATTTGTATCATTTTGGATAACAGAAAATGAAAGTGAAAATGTCTAGGCGATGTTTGGGAAACTATTGTGTGTGTGTGTGTGTGTGTGTGTGTGTGTGTCTTTGGAGTGTACGAGTGGAGAAGTACTCGTGACCATCTGTTTGACCACCAGAGCGGGCGGGTGACAGCAGCCAGGGGAGACGCATGCTTAAGGAGATAATGGATGACAAAAGATGGGGCTCTGGATCTGCACTGTGTGTGTG
>NW_015599333.1:0-414 GCF_001515605.1 Sinocyclocheilus anshuiensis | reverse complement strand
AAAAGGCAACAGACGCGATGACGTCATGAATATGCTAATTAGCGTGTGACATCATCTGGCGATATTTAGTGACTTTTCAAACTGGCTTTAGCAAAAAAAAATAAATCTAACTGGCTTTAGCTACTTTCTATTGAAAGAGGTTGGCAACACTGAGCTGGCGACTAAAGCCGCTCGTAAGAGCGCACCTGCCACCGGTGGCGTTAAGAAACCTCATCGTTACAGGCCTGGTACTGTGGCTTTGAGAGAAATTTGCCGTTATCAGAAATCCACTGAGCTGCTGATTTGCAAACTGCCCTTCCAACGTCTGGTGAGAGAAATCGCTCAAGATTTCAAGACGGATCTGCATTTCCAGAGCTCCGCTGTCATGGCCCTGCAGGAGGCTAGCGAGGCTTATTTGGTCGGTCTGTTTGAGGA
>NW_015599332.1:0-414 GCF_001515605.1 Sinocyclocheilus anshuiensis | reverse complement strand
AAGCACCTCCACATTACTGCTCTCCATTCCCACAGCCAGCCACTCGCCCGTCGGACAGTAGCCCAGAGAGAAGATCTAGATGAGAGCACAAAAGCACAAAGCCCATCACAAACTGATCTAAAAGTGCATAGACAATTTATGCATAAACACTGATTTGGACTTTTAATACATAATCAGAAATGGAATAGTACAGAAGTCATTAAAATAAGTCAAGAAAATGTTTAAATGTAGTGTTACAATGCAATGTATACACATACATATTCATAAATACACTAGTGTTAATTTTTTTTTCCTCAAAATTAACACTTTTATTCAGCAAGGTTCAGCATGACTGTTTTCTACATTAATATGTTTCACAAGAACCAAATCAGCATATTAAAATGATTTTTGAAGGATCATGTGACACTGAAGACT
>NW_015599331.1:0-414 GCF_001515605.1 Sinocyclocheilus anshuiensis | reverse complement strand
TGTGTAAGATCAGTGGACTGAAGAACTGAGAGCATCTTTTATGAGTTCCACCATTTCTGTTTGTTTTTGCTTCATCCATATGAATTGATTTTCACTCTGTTTTTACGTTCACCATCAGAAGGGTTTATTTAGTTGCGTTGGATGAGGAATAATGCACTTGTTTCACTGAAGGTGTGTTTTGGGAGCCTGCAACCAAATGTTCTGCTGTTTCTTGTACATGTTAAACCGGGTTTGTGATCATTACGGTGTGTAATGCGTGGTACTGAGTTTATGAGTCCTGCTGAAGTTCTTTAGCACTTTAAAGCATGCGTGAGCTTGATGCAGGTGTGATATATCACAGGCTTTACAGTCTCTGTCACCTGCATCTGGCTGGTTTTATTTTTAATGTACTGTGTGGGTTTTTGTATAAAAATA
>NW_015599330.1:0-414 GCF_001515605.1 Sinocyclocheilus anshuiensis | reverse complement strand
TGTGTGTGTGTTTATGTGGTATGTGGTTTATGAGGACACAAATTTGTAAAATGACATGGGTATTATAATGTGAAGGTGGTTTATGAGGAAACTTCATGTGTCCCTGTAATTCAAAACGCTTAAAAAACATACTTTTTTTTAGTTTTTTTTTGAAAATCTAAAAATACACAAAGTTTTTTGTGAGTGGTAGGTTTATGTTTAGGGTGATAGAAAATACAGTTTGTACAGTATACAACCGTGTGTGTGTGTGTGTGTTAAATAACAGTGTTTACCATGATTTCCACTGTGATTCCAGACCCATCGAGTGGTTTCATGTTGGGCGTCAGAGAGAAAATCCTGTACTGAACTGCAAAAGAGGTCAAACTGAAATTTAAATTTGAGTTCTTATGGTTTTATTTCCTGCAGATACAAACC
>NW_015599329.1:0-414 GCF_001515605.1 Sinocyclocheilus anshuiensis | reverse complement strand
TTAATGACCGTATTATTAGGACCCATTTAATAGAAGCTGAATTTAGTGCTGTGTGTGATATTAGTAGAGATAATTAGAGTCAAAGTATCTATGTGCAGATGAGAGGAAGAGGAAAGATGCCGTTTCCGCTTTTGCTGTAGAAAACGACCCTTGTAATCTCATATGTCTCATCTAGAGTGTCAGGAGAGATCACAGCATGTCAAAAGCTCAGAAAATATTTTGTGACAGACAATTAATTTAATTTATATGTATATTCTATTTTATTTAGAAATACGGAATGGTTTGGCAGTGAAATCTAATAAAACTACTCTCAAATCAGCATGTAAAATCATAAATGAATGACATTTGTGATCTTCAAACTGTGCCTCTTTTGCCCAGAGGTGATGACAACAGTATTGAGGGCACTGATTTTTT
>NW_015599328.1:0-414 GCF_001515605.1 Sinocyclocheilus anshuiensis | reverse complement strand
TTGTCTTGTTTAGCCCTTGTCATTTCTCTAACTGTGCACACCTAGACCTCTGGCCTGTTGCACGAAGCCAGTTTCGGTTTTGACCCAGGCAAGTTTGTGTTTAGTTTGAGCAAACTCTGAATTTTTGGCCTTAAGAAGGTGGGTTGGTTTTGAGCAGATTTCATCGCTATATGGTAACTTACGCTACACGGCTACCCTGATCCAGAGCAGGGTTTATTCTGGGTTATAAATCGCAAACCCAAACCCAAACTGGATCAATCAGCTCTGAGCAAAGTAGCATACATCTCTTGCTCCAAATGAAAGAATTGAAAATTTACAGTGATAACATTTTAGAGAGAAAATATTTGCTGCTAATTGTTTATATTTATATTGTATAAATTATAACTATGTATAATTCATATAATATATCCATAT
>NW_015599327.1:0-414 GCF_001515605.1 Sinocyclocheilus anshuiensis | reverse complement strand
TGAGTGAGGCGATCTGAGAAACGGCTGCTTTTACGGTAAAGGCCAGCTGAAGTTTATGCATGTTCTCTGAGTTATAGTTTACCGTCCGCAACTCATTCATCAAGCGCTGCGCGTTTCTCTAAGCTTCATTATGAGAGGTTGAAATAAATCAATGCATATTTACAGAACATATGTTTCGGGAGCAGGACTCAGGTCCATTAATGAATTGAGAGAGTGAGGATTCATTACAGTAGAGATGTCAAGCGCACTTCTATGCAAATGCCCGAGAAACACAAACGCCAGGCCTGTACATCATTGAGGTCACTTAAAGAAATTGAGTCCGCAAAAGCAAACGCAAACGCAGCCGTACGGCTGACCTATCCATTTTAAAAATCATAACTTGTTTTCAATAAAGCCACGGCAGCGCTCAAATAT
>NW_015599326.1:0-414 GCF_001515605.1 Sinocyclocheilus anshuiensis | reverse complement strand
CAAAAATATCCATTAGTTGTTCCCATTGTGGACAATTACGAGGGTCCCAGTGTGGCAGCTTAATTAAATCCACAAAAATCATGTTGTTTCCATGAGGTACATCACAACGTTGCAGTAATTTGTTTGTTTCTCGACATATCCTCCCAGTAACAACACAGCAAGAGATGCTAGCTGCTGTGCACAGCAGATGCATGGTGACAGATAACAATCCCTGGAATTGGCCACATACGTGTCTTACATAGATTCAGTGTTTTACAACTTAAAAACAGGAGCGTAAATACTTACAGGGCCGGATTTATGCATAGGCATTCTAGGCACGTGCCTATGTTCGCTCGTCCAGTGGGGACCAAACACAATGAAGAGATATACTATTTTTGTTATACTATGGGCTATCTACAACAGTAAAAGAACCAA
>NW_015599325.1:0-414 GCF_001515605.1 Sinocyclocheilus anshuiensis | reverse complement strand
CTGCTAAAAACCTCCTTAAACCCAGTCTTTAACAAGAGCCTTGAACATTTTAAGAAAGGAACAAATGCGGGATTCTCTTTATGAGTGCGTGTGTGTATGTAAGGCTGAGTTTGAGATTGCCAGCTGTTGCAGTATTTCTCTGATCAAATGCGAGACTGAGGGTTCATTGTGTTAGAAACCAATGTCTTGCCAGTGGTGCTTTTCCTTTCCCAGCCCTGTGTGTGTGTGTGTCTCTGAAGTCTTCAACATTGCCAGTACAGCTGGACCTTTAGTTGTCAATGCTGCCAGGGGTGGAGATGATAGAGTCAGTTGCATTAAAGTATGGCGAGAGAGCGGTGCAGTAATGTTTGCACACATGTTGAACATTTAATGTCACTCTCCATTTCGCAGTCCCACTCTCTTTCCCTCCGGCGG
>NW_015599324.1:0-414 GCF_001515605.1 Sinocyclocheilus anshuiensis | reverse complement strand
TGCCAGATGCAGTTTCTGCCTCCATTGCAGTGTAAAACTTTTGCTTATTTTATATGTAAATAACTCCTGTTTATTGCTATACTGTTCTTTTTTAAAACAATAATGGACACAATATATAAATGGACACTAAAACACACTATCGATCAAAAGTGTGGAGTCAGTAAGTTTTTTTTTGTTTGAATGAAATTAATACTTCAGCAATATTCAGCAAGGATGTATTATATTGATCGAAGGTCTTAGTAAAGACATTTAGATTGTTACGAAAAATTCTATTTTAAATAAATGCTGCCTTTTGTAACTTTATATTCATCAAAGAATCCTGAAAAATATGTATCACTGGTTCTACAGAAATATTAAGCTGTTTCATAAGAAATGTTTCTTCAGCAGCAAATCAGCATATCAGAATGATTTCTG
>NW_015599323.1:0-414 GCF_001515605.1 Sinocyclocheilus anshuiensis | reverse complement strand
GGAGGGACGTCTTTTCAACGGTCATTAAACGTCCAAATGTTTGCTTGTGAGATATAAAGTTGCAATTGCAATATACAGTCACATTGTGAGATACAAAAGTCTAAATTCCAAGAAATAAAGTTGCAATCAGCTTCAGTAAAAATCTCTGCAACTACAATCATCATATCAGTCCAGCTAAACAGTGTGTAAAGAATATTGTAACTTAATAACTGAATATATTAAACCTCTAGCTGTCAATGTCTACTACAGGAGTGATTTGAAATAACAGAATACTTACCAAATGATGTCATTTTGTGTTTGCTCTGATGTATTATAGATTTGAGTAGCAACCGTTACTAGGTAGCTGTTTGAGGACATGACTGGGCACTGGTGCAGAGAACAACCATGCATGCAATTCTCAATGAACCAGAACTG
>NW_015599322.1:0-402 GCF_001515605.1 Sinocyclocheilus anshuiensis | reverse complement strand
GAAAGAAAGAAAGAAAGAAAGAAAGAAAGAAAGAAAGAAAAACTGGAAGGGGATAGGAAATATGAAGGAAGGAAAAAGGAAGAAATAATTTGGAGGGGGGAAAAAGTACAAAAGTAGTAGAAAGAAAGAAAGAAAGAAAGAAAGAAATAAAGAAAGAAAGGTAGTTGGAAGACAACGCAAGTAGAAAGAACAAATGAAGGACCTGAAGAAAGACATTTGTTTGACGGTGCGACAATAAAATAGGTCACTCCCAGCTACAAAGGCGGAACATAAAGAAATGGTTTATATGGCAGATTTCACAGTAAAGCAAACTCAGCACTACACCTGGTGAGGTCAGAATCAAATCACTTCAAGGCCAGAACTGAAGTGTGTGTGTGTGTGTGTGTGTGTGTGTGTGTGTGT
>NW_015599321.1:0-414 GCF_001515605.1 Sinocyclocheilus anshuiensis | reverse complement strand
GACTCACTACAAACTCATAAAGGAGCATCTATCCACAAAAACACACCTTCTCTCTGATGGTGAACAACTGGCTACAATATAATAAAAAAATATATAAAAAAAAAATAATAGTATAATATTTAAATAGTTTAATAATTAAATGTGGCTAATTATTTAAGTTTAAATTATGTAATTAACTTTTTGTTTTTTAATTATTATATTATTTGTATTATTATATTGAATATAATTTTATACAAATATATGTAATATTAATATGATAAATGTTGCGAATTATTTTTTAAACTTTTATATATTAAATTATATAAAATATTTATATTTAATTTTTACAAAGTTAAAATTACAAAAAATGAACACACACACAAGTTAAAGGGGGTCATATGATGCTATTTTAAAGATCAGTATTTTGTGTATTTG
>NW_015599320.1:0-414 GCF_001515605.1 Sinocyclocheilus anshuiensis | reverse complement strand
GTTTAGTAATTTTATGTTTAGTTATTAATAGTAGTTAGCAGTAGTCATGTAAAACAACATGAAAATTAGAGAAAAAATAAGTTTTTGTTTTGTTTATTTGATGGTTTTTCTTTCTTTTCTTTTTTTACTTTACTATTTATATTTACTTTTAATCATAATGACCATGTCTCAGTATGGACTCAAAACATTTCTCATTAAGATCAAATCATCTGAGCTTCTCCACATTTATTTTATAGCCATAAAACTCTTACTGTATGACAACTATTGACTCATTTGTGTCTATTTTTATTTGGAGTGAAATGAAACGTTACTAAGTACTGCATTAATTCTCATGTGTTTTGAGAGCAAAATCTGGATTATAATTAAAACAACATGAGTGTTAATAATTAATGCAACATTGTGCACATGCTGGTG
>NW_015599319.1:0-414 GCF_001515605.1 Sinocyclocheilus anshuiensis | reverse complement strand
AAACGTGAAATATATGACCAGAATAAAATATAAATGTTTTTGACATATGGGTGTTCCACCAAGTAATACAGTTAACTGGACTAATTGTAATCTGTTTATTGACATTTTACAGCGGCTTTGAACGCAGCTCATCCAGTAAGCATTAAGGATCTGGCGAACTCTCCCTTTAATAAACTGCTAACATGCATTAAGAACATCAGGCTGAAATGCATGACTGATCTGTCTATCAGCAACTCTGCATTTCTCTTTCATTCAGTCTAAGATGGATTCACGGCGGTGTTTGATGTCTCAGCTGTGTTGTGGGCTTTGCTACTGTGAGACGCTCCCTACTTATACCATAATTACTGCATCTGCTCTGTATTTAAAGACCTCCAACTCAATGTTTTGACAACTTTATGGCCACACTTAACTGTC
>NW_015599318.1:0-414 GCF_001515605.1 Sinocyclocheilus anshuiensis | reverse complement strand
CTGCTCAGGCTGAGCTCCATCATCAGCCTCTGATTCCCCCAGACTTTGGAGCGAGCGCAAGCCGACCTCACTCTCGTTCTGCATCCCGTCCATCTGAGTCCGCTGATGCTGCGACAGAAATAACAGCAGCCCTAGACAGGTTACGGTCGCCCCCGCGAGGGAGAGCACAGCTTTCCTGCCGTACGCTTTCGACATGTTCATTAAACTCTAAGAGAAGCACGCTCTCTTTGTGATATACACAGCATTAACCTAAACCTCCCTCCAATAGCCTACTCTAAAAAACAAGCGTGTCATCCGACTGCAACATAGTAGCGCTGAGAGAGTTTCCTCATTGTCACTCGGAGGGGCTTTTATAAACTGCCCACAGCGTTGGTCACGCCCAGTGGGCGGGGCATTGATGGCTATTGTGCTGTG